>NW_025955630.1:0-17714 GCF_022376445.1 Fomitopsis serialis
CAGTCTCTTGAATGCTGGAGGTAGGAATACTCTGCCACATCTCTGGCAGGTACGTGTGTCCAAGACCCTGACTTGACAAGCATCGTGAGGCGCGCCTTGCCTGACGCAGTGTAGAACAGAAGCTTCTGCACGTCTCCGAGTCAGCATCTTCTCTCCATAACGTGGAGAAAACGCTCGAAGACTAGGTCAAAGGAAAGGGCTAGGCTATGAGTAAGGATAGGCAGTCACCAACGAAGGACCCGTACCGCTCCTTCGCCGGCTCGAAAAGTAACGGCATGACGATCGAGACTCGCAGATGAGTCGCTCTCTTCGCAGCGTATGCTCGTCGGCGGCCTGCGCGCTATGAGCGATCTCTCCAAAATAATAATGCGTACGAGGACCGGTGATCGTCTCTGTAAGTGTGTTGCTCCTCCGTGCCAAAGATGCTTACCGACCTCGCGTCCACCTTTGTCTGGTAGACTTGGGTTCTCTTCACTCGCTGGCAGTAGACTTGTGCGTGGAGGGACCTAACAATCTAGGCTGCGTTCAGAACCAATACAGAGGTAGCGAGTAAGAAGCACTTACTCTTCAAGTGCGGCACCTGGAAAGTCGTAGTTCCGTGCTAGCGCTCAGACGACGGAGGGTCATGTCGTATAGCGTTGTGCAGGGGAACACCCGTACGTCGTATCCACTGCATCACAGAGGGAAGTAAGCTCTTCATGTCGTCTCACCATTGCAGGATCTCCACCGGGAAACGCAGAACAAGCCGAGTCGAGCGACAAGCAAGGCCTATGGCCGAGGGCTGGCCACATCATGCGTAAGTACTGGAAACATCTTCCTCGCCGTGGAAGGCATGCCTGAAATCCTTCTCCGAAGAGGTTGGGATCCACGCGGGACCATCTTGGCACTCTGCGGATGGCGAGAGAGTGCTGGGCGCCAAAAGTGAGCCACTCCCGAATATATGTCGAAATATGCGAAAGGGCATACCGGCGGGTGCGTTCGTCTGGCTTATGCATAGAACATTCAGGAACCCTACATCCTTTCATATGATAACGAGAAGGCTGACTTGAACAGGGATAGTGCGAAGCGAGTCCGGGAGGATGTCGCAAGAAACAGGCGACACTACTCACTACAATTTTAGTTCGCACGTCGCCAGACCTTCCGTCCATTCAGAGTGTGTCCGCGCTCCCCGCTGTCGTGCCTTAGGCGATTGGGTGCCTTCTTCACTGAAGACGACTCGGATGTCGGTGGCTGGAGGTGTCGCGTCGCGCGAGTCCCGGAACGGGCAGTTTCGTCGCTTCCCATATCGGGGAAGTCCTTGATGCACATCCGGGCAAAGGTGAGCGACTTCCGCTGCTTCTCGGACAATGCAGCTCGAAAAAATTCATTGTAGGACACAGGAATGCACGTCAATGTGGGCCGACTCGAACGGTGAAGCTGGCTTGAGCCGGGAGCTCTGCAGCGGACGGCGAGGACCGAGCGGGTGGAACTCCGGCGGTGGCTGGGATGCACCTTCGCTGGGTCTGAAATCCGTTACTGCTGTTAAATTCGTTCAGTGCCCTCCCTGCTTCCTCATCCGGGACTGCCACGTCCATAAACCCCTTTCTTCCACTCCGCCCTCCTCACAGCCTATCACATACCGGCTCTTATAGCCAATCACAGTCCGACGAGGCTCATACCTACCCATTTGCCTGCACATCTCCACCATAACGAGTCGAAAATGGCCTTCTGGAGGGATGGCGGCTATTGGCAGTGGGCCAAAGACGAGGCTTCGATCCCGGAAATGGGGAGAAAGTACTATAGTACATCGTGCCTCCGCAGACAGACAGCATACTTACTCGTTCTTCGTCAGCCTGAGGCCGGTGGACTACACACCCTGCCCTGAAGAACCTTGCGCAGATACCGCGGTGATCTTTGCAACTCACATTCAAGCAGAGCTCGCCAACCAAGTAACGTAAGCGAGTGCGTAGCTCTGTGACATGGATCCCGCTGACGACGTCGTTTGCTCAGCGACTCTGAGGACGACTCTGACACTGAGAGCTCGATCGGCAGCATGTCTCGTACTTCCTCTGTCTCGCACACTTTCGAGGTGCCTTCCTCCAAGCGGTACGTACACTGTTCGCGTTAGGTTCTGCACCTCAGCCTCAGCCTCATCCCGTTATGCAGCCCGCTCGCGAAGCCGTCTGGTACAAAGGCCAAACCGACTCCTGTCCGCCGTCCCATCAAGAAACGTGCACGGGAAGAGTCGGACGACGAGGTCGGAGGAATATCCCGCCCTGCTAAGGCCGCACGGGGCCGGGGCGCACGGGGCCGGGGTGCGCGCGTGGCTCCGACCTCCCGACGAGGCGCAGCTCCTCCCAGCGCCCCACGTACAGCGACGCCCCGACCGCGAGGACTTCCAGCGCGAAGGGCGGTGGCGAGTCGCCGCTCGTGAGGCACTCAGGTCATCCATATCTTGCCACTCGCGCCTGGATATGAATGCTTCCTTCAAATGTACTGCTTCCCGTTGTCGTTGTCCTGTTATGATGTATCTTTCCTACATGCCTGCATCACTACCCAAGTTGTATCGTCGTACTAGTCACAGTTCCCGGAACGTAGCTTAGCACCTGTACACTGCCAGTTCGTCCGTCCGAAAATGCAATTATACGAATCTTTTCACGCCTCCACTAATCAGGACGTACGACCCGTATCATCCGGTCGAGATTGGGTTGCATTGTGGACGTGAGCGCGGCCCGAGCACGTAGCAGCTTGTGCCACAGAGATAATGTCGACCGCTGTTCCTGACTCTTGTGTTGTCCCATGGCCCAAGTCGCTTTGCATTGATATTCACGCCGCTCGGGTTCAAGGACGGAAATGATCCAATGAGCTTTGTGTTTGCGGCTGTGTCATATATCAGTATGCTCAGCTAATCACCTCGAGCTCGTATACTTAGTAGCGGATTTTTCGCTCACTCTCGACCAAACGCTAGGGCAACATGCACAGGCTTCGGACGCCATCGTGTCGCCAAGCTCGCAGACGCAAATCTCCATGTGGCGCTGACCGAAGCGGCGACTTGGTGACGTCGATTGCCACTCGAGTACCATTGTACATTGTTCGCCTACAAGAGGACATCACAGTCTTAGGTTGTCCTCCCTACATATATAAACCCCCTGGCTCGCCGTTAGAGCCATTGAGAACGGTCTTCCAACTGCTGCTAACGATGACCCACTTGAGCCTGCCAGTCGCCGCTATTCCGGTATCATTCCTCCTAACCGTCTACTCTCCAGCCATCAATCATTGGCATTGCGAAATGTGCGGTTCTACAAGCACGCCACTCGCAGCGAACCACAACGTTGTCTGACGTTGCAGCAACGGCAGGTGCGGCCATGACCGTCGAAGGTCGCACCGCTAGATCGTTACCCGCTCGATGGTAACGGCACAGAAGCTCGTCCAGCCCCCTTCTCCGACCCTCTGCGAGCTCAAACCCTTTCTACTGCCTCCGGTCATGATAGCCTGAGGTCGTACGTGAGCAGAGTTCTCTTCGTTTCATATTCAATGACAGACCTGACTTAGAAACAGAAAGACGCAAGAGACCCTGCGCTACGCGGTTTTCACGAGCACGGTCGCGACTACGAGTCCTCCGCGAGTGACGTTTGCGGCCCACGTTTGGTTCGATATCCGGAGCTGGACGGCCTGTGCAACGAAGTCAGACCATCATCGAGGCCGTCGCAAAGCCGCGCGCGAAGCTCACGCCCAGCTTCGACGACTCCGTTCCAAGGAGGACCTGGACCGGGAGCGAAAACGTGCACGAGGCTCTGCAGAGGCTTCAGAGGCTGTCGCTGAACGCTCAATGGGGCGGCGAAGCGGAAGCGTCCGACACTGATGGAGGACTCGTTTTCGTCCAACTTGAGGCCAATATCTTCGTCGCTTTCGTCGGGCCCGGAGTGACGTGAATTGTGCGCGGGGAGGACACGATCGTTTTGAGGCGTGTTTCCAGGTAATAGCAGCGTTGAATAGCTGTCGTGTATTGGCATCGCATCCGGTCGCGTCGACCGGTCGCCGCGGTCGTCATGAAGACATTGCGTTGGGATACTGGTGGAGAGGGCCTTGGCTTACTTGACGCTGTCACTCCTGGGACAGTCATGATCAGCGGGCTGGAATCTCGACTTTTCCTGGCGATCAACGGCTCACCTCGTTCGGCAGACCCCACCCCATACTCCACCTCTTCATGAGTGCTCGGAAGGATAGCCTCACCTACCGTCTCGCCCCGCGGCGCCGTTCCGTCCCGTCGTGCATGAACCCTACGTGGTTTACATTGGCACACAGATTGCTCGCCCGCTCGACCTGGACTCCCCGTGTTAGCACACAGGCTTTCTTTTGTGTCATTTCGAAGGCCGACTGGACTCACGGTGCGTCGTAGTGGCTCGACCACCACAGGGCACGATTTCACATCAGCTGTCCACGGGACTTCGGCCGAGGGGTGCGAGGACCAGCATTTTTGAGGTTCGTAGCAATGCGATTCGCAGGCAATGCATGCGAACACATGCAGGTGCGTTTCTCTGCCCCACGTCTTCCTGCACAGGGCGTCTCATGTCCATTGCGTGTCTGCACAGTCGCAATCACAGCCCCTGCAGGGAAGGCCTAGCGACCTAGTCCTGGGCGCGACGCTTTTCCCTTAGAAGGCAAGCACCGACTTTCTTCTTAGTACCCGGCCGTCCTAACAGACTTTACAGATGCGATTTCGCGCGAAATGTCTTGCGTAGGAGTCGTGAAGGTCGGCTGCCATTTCTGAACGAAGGGTCAGCACGCTTCGTAGACCAAGAACAAGAAGCGACCAAAGTCACGAATTAAGACGGGACGTACGTGACTGAGAAAGTCTCCTCCCTTGCGAAGGCCTGATTTTGTTGCGCAGATGCGAGACTGCCGTGCTTTTGTCTGAACAGGCGAAGAGGAGAATCGCCTACAGTTTCCCGGACAGGCCATGCGAATCCAGTGCGACTCGAAGAGTCCCTCTGCAGAGCTTTCTGAACAGGTCTTCTCGTAACGGCAATAAGCAGCTGGATTTCCACACGCCGGGGAGCCGACCCTGCATTCCTCTCCTCGCGTAAAGCCGCGCGTTATCCGGGATAGCGATCAAAGAGAACGTCCCAGGCGAAGGAACGCACGGTCGTCCATACAAGTTGTCTCCGGCCATGTTCGATGGAAGCCCAGAGAACCATCCAGGTGTCGAGCGAGGGCAGCACTCCGGAAGCGCAAACGCAGCTCCGGCGCTGCAGGGTCCGCCCAGTCGGACAAGCCTACGTCACTCCAGGACGAGAGTTGACCAGGTAGTGCGAAGACAAGCCCGACGCGACGATTCTGGGTGCATATTCAGCGGCGCACCCATAAGAACCGCAGGTATTCGCGCCCCGCGGACTTGGTTGTCTGTCGTTGGCGAGGGCGCAGTGTCACAGGAACCTCCGCTGCTGTCGTTCAAGACTTCAAGGGAATGCATGACGTTGAGCACACGAAGCGTCATGTGTTCTGCGAGGTCCAGGGATGCGGCCAACAGGTGTTGCGGGGGAAAGAATTCACGCGCATGCCTTGGATTCCCACTGGCAAGCCACCTCCAAGAGACGTTGCGGGGGAAGGAGTTCAGGCGGTATACCTCGGGTCTCCCTGAAAAGACCCGGATTCCGACGAATCAGCGACATACGGAGGGCCCAAACGCGCGTCCATGGACTTGTTGTGGCGCCAGATCGAATCTGTGTCCACTGTGACGCACAGCGAGGCACATAGTTAATGCTTCTCCGAACCGACCTGCTCAACCTTCTCAGCTCGATTCGCCGGAGAAGCCAAATTATCAGACGACACGTACCCTTCGGTCGGGAAGGCCAATGGATAGGTTTCTCGATGTAGCAGACATCGCGACAGTTCAATTCGGTCTTTTCTTGCAGGTGTACGTCGCCCTCACGTGTGATCCTCCCAGGACTGACTCCGCCACCTCGGATCACCATTTGCGCCGGGTTTTACTAGAGCACGTATCAGTCGTCGTATCGCTTGCCCCCGCTCCTTGCAAGGCCCTCCGCACCGAGTTCACTCACCTGCGCCGGCTCCTCCAATGGAAATGGCAAGAGAAGTGTACGCATTGGTGATCCTCCGGATACAACGCCCACCTTCCTCTCGCAGTGCGTCCGTTGTGTGCAGTCGCATGCGGTGCTGAGCCCTGCGAGACGTCGGCGTGCTGTTGGCGAAGACGTGTCAGTTACGGCAAGCGCCCGTTACTTAGAGTGGCTTACTTTGCGAGGAAAGCGTTGACTCAACGTCATTACGTAAGTCCTCTCCCGAGCAGACTTGAGCGTCGCAAGCGAGTCCTCGCCGGAGCTTTCGTTGCCCGTTCATTCCATACTGAATGAATGTTCGAGTGACGAGCCCAGATCGGTAGAGCTCCGAGCTCCGTTGATGCTTGCATCGGCGCAGATGAGATGATGCAGGTCGGATCCTGGAACTTCGGGAGACTCGTCCGCCACGTCATCGATGAGACGCCACCGTTTCCTGGCTAAGGCGTGTCAGGGAGACATGAACACGACACGACGGAACGGAGCCGACCAGTCCAGAGTCATTGGGCTGGCTCGCCGCCGGGCTATCCAGCCATCATGCGTCATCGACGCGACAGTGTCAGATGTTTCTTTGGAAGTCGGTTCATGCACAGTGAATACCCCCCGACATCGCTAGCCATGCTAGGATGAAAGTGAGATCGCGAACGCTAAGTACGATGACAAGGCGGCCCACCGACTTCAACGTCCGTCAGATCTCGAGGTCGTGCCGATCGCGTGGTCCCGGATCGATCGAGAAATGGGTGCATGGATTGTGTGAACTGGAATGGATACACGTAGGCGCGTCCACAGGAGTCGCGATGCGCCAACGCCAGTTCTGTGACGGCAATCGAATGACGCGTAACGAGTGAGTGGGGGGCCCACGACTCGACGATCGGAGTCAGCCCCGCAAGTGGAAAGACGGGGTGCAGGCTGGTGCAGGCGTGTCGCTGGACTCCGGCAGCGGACGTTTTCCGATCCTCGCATATCTGGATAGTCGCAGTCAGTACGGAAGCAACGTGTGAGCCGCGGAAGCAACGCACATTCAACCCATACAATTCATCGATGATCCTTTGTGATTGGCCAATCGTGTGCGCTGCATGTGAGCGTTGGAACGCTGACGCGGAGGTGGACGATATGGATCGAACTGCGGAATCGTCGTTCGAAAGACTTGCGAAAAATCGGCCAGGTCGTCAACAACGTTCAGGCGCGAGGAAGGCTCAGGCTCAACGTACTCCAGCTGTTCTCCATCGTGGTCTGCGGGCTGACACCGATCGACCACCTTCTCGCATATCACAGGCACATCGTTCCGAGCTGGCGTGGTTCAAATGGCTGTCCACAAGCTGACACAATATGAGACCGTGGACGCGCTTGACTCGATCGACCGAAGTATAGGCTGCTCACCCTTCCAGTATGTGTTCTCCTTCAAAGTGTGTCTTGCGTGTCGCACTTGCATTGGGTTTGTCAACATCGTCTGTCGTTCCGACAAGAGGCACAAAGGAGACGCCGCCGGGTACGACGATCGCCGTCGCTAACCGGAAGTGGCTAAACAAGGCAGGCGTTCAGTACCCGTCGGATCTTCCCTGCAATATTCCCAAAGAGGCAGGTGGCAATTCGAACGTTTCGCCGACACTGACTGAGTGGCTGAGATCAGCCACAGCGTACCACCCTTGACTTTTGGTTGAGCGTTGACGCATACGGTAGATACAATGTTTATATCCACTTGTCGAGACAGCGCAATTCTCAGCGCAGAGCAGCAGAGACCGAAAGCGAAATACAACACCTTGACGTGACGGGTACCCGGCTTCCCTTCGATCAGATGCATCATGCAAAGCGTTTGAGGCTACGTCCCTCCCCACGACGGTCTCCACGTGGCTGCCAGGTGCACTCAATAACCAGCCCTCGGCGGTCAGGGGCCCTTGTCTGCGTCCGCGCGTATCGCCTTGTTGTCTGAATCTAGGGGGCTATATTAGCCTGTGAACAGGAGCCCCACACCTGCTTACCTCCCCCGGGCCCCCCTTCCCCCTGCTCGCGCATCCACTCCCCCGCGACGTTGCCACCTGTCCTGGGACCGTGTCCTGAGATGCCGGAACCAGTGATAGCGGCAACAGGGAGTCGGATTGCTGTCAGTGAAGGCATACCCCAGAGCAGCGGACGCAGAGCTTCACACTAGACTGGAACATCTCGGCGCGCTACTAGCAATCGGTCAACGAATCACCCTCGTTCATTCGAGCGAGAGCAGGACGACCTACTCGCTGCGTAGGCAGACCCGTGTGCGCGCGTACTGTTGGGCCTACGACTCGAAGAGGGCAATCTGTATCTCTTCTAGCCGCACGCCGGCGACATGCTGGCCTGTCTGAGAGGAAGATCATAAGCGGTACGTACGGCAGTCAATCTGGGATCGTTGCAGCTTACCTTCCCTGAGATGACCTCTGCACTCTGTCCCGCGGATCTACGAAGACCCCTGTGTGCGCAAACGAGTATACAAGTCGAGGCTCAATCTGTGTCTCTGCCGCAGTCACGCGCCGGTGGTCTGCCAGGAGAGACAAGCATAAGCGGTACGCGTCATTTCATCCCAGACCGTGCGTCTCACCTTCTCTTGAACAATGTCCACGGAGAACCCTGAAGCCCTCGCCGCAGATCTAGACTGTTCATGAATGGCCGCTCTTCTCGTACTGCACGGTGCATGAGGATAGCGCGCAGGGCCCCGTCGTGTATCGCCGGTGAGCGTTCCTGCCAAAACGTGGGTAGGCGTGGACGTGACACGATGAACGATGCGTACCTGTGTCACATTCGCATTCCCATGGGCTCTCGTCGCAGAAGGGTGCTGATCGTATATCGCGATCAGGCTCATTCTCCCTTGACGCGCCTTGCTCGGTCCGGGGCGTAAAGGAACAACATTCCGCCGAAATGGACTCATCGTACGTCGGCGGTAAGTCTTTCCTACGAACGGCTGAGTTAAGAACGGATGTAACTGGTGTAGTCTGTTCACATTCAGCAGCCAAAGGCCAGCCCGTACTTGTTCGCAGAACAGATCGTTACGGAGACCGGACCCCCGCCTGCCACAATGATCGTCAGAGTCGAGCTTAGTGTGGTCGGGACACTTACCAGGTACTCCGTTTGGGCTGTTGTTGAGCGTGGCATGAAGTGTTCGTGGACGGGGATACATGGGTCGCTGTTACGCTGTTCGAAGTGGCCCGATGCTAGTTGAGTGAAGTGAAGTTTGATGAGTCGAGCCGCATCGCTTACAGTTGGGTTGTTTGAGGTCGCTTAACTGTTGTAGGGTCACGTACATTGCTTATAATTTTGACAAAACCGCGCACCTCGTCGTAAGATCTCCCCGTGGAACAGACGTGCTACTTGGCGTATGCGGCGACGGATTCAGTGTGTGAACGGCTGCGAAGTGAGGCGAAGTGAGTACGAAGACGTCGTTCACAGCGGAGGGCGACCGTACTGTGTTCGTCTTGTGGATAGTGTCCTACGTCTTAAGGTAGGTGAGTCGTGCACTTCGCTAACAGGGTGCCTATTCTCACAGTGTGGCACGTCAGTGTCGTAGCACAGTACTCAGAATTGTCGACGCACCCTTTCAAGGCCAGGCCTGTCTATCGTAACGCATTGAGAGGTCACGGTCAGGTCGTTCCCTCTGCGAAGACACACGGTTGGGATCCATGAACAGGGCTAGAGTCCTTATTCTAGCAGCTCTGGCTGTTGAGGAATGGGGGAAGCGGAGGTGAGGGCGCCACAAGGTGAGCAGGTCGTACCCCTTCAATAACGGATGGACTCTCGCTGCTCTTCCGCTGCGAGTTCCGTTGTTGACGGTCCAGGTTGTCGAGTGGCATTGTTGGGAGACTGGAAGTGGGCGGGAAATGAAGGTGGGTGGCGCGCCACTCGCGGTTGTGGCGAGGGAATAGCAGGCGCAGATAGGTGGGATGCCCCTCTTGCGGCGCCGAATACGCGTAGAGGACCTCAGCTGACGCGTACCGAGTCCAGGTCGATAGGAAGCTTGCCGCTTCCGGGAAATCGACAGTGCTATGTGCGGGAGGATGAAGACGACGCGGGAAGTCTGCATATGTCGCGCGGGCTCGCTTCGCCTTCCTGGACTCGTATGCACCTTCCAGTCGGTTCTATCCGAGGTCGGATGGCTAGGATTTCGATACGGCTGCCGACGTTACAGTGATGGGTGACTGCAAGTGAGGCAACAGGTGTGGACGCAGTTCGGCGTCCACGCACCCCGCGTGCGTATCGAACGGATCCGTACCGACCTCGGGGACTCGTCTACACCTCCGAGTCGGCTCTCCCCGACGAAGGTTGGGCCATACCATGTCACTGCTCTCGACGGCTCGATGTCCAGTGACTGGGAGTGTCATACCCATTTCAGGCGCGATGCGAGGAGATGCGAGGTCCATGCGCACCTGCCAAATTTGGACGCCCTTGTATTCTCTATCTGGACAATGGTGCGCCGTTTCCCTGGCGACTTTCTGCCGCCCCGTTCTGCGAGCCAATCACAGCGCCCAGCGCAGTGCAGGGGAATACACCGAAGTGTCTGCCAGTCCCGGCCTTGCGCGGGGAGGGAGCGGGCGTGACAGAGGTCGGCTAAGCGAGGCGCAGACGGGGGCCCCGGACGTTACCACGCTATATCCTGGGACGCCAGTGTTTGGCTTCCGTCGGGTGTTTGTTTGCGCATAAATTCCAACGTCCGCTCCGCCGTCGCTCTCTCTCTCCAACCACAATCTTCCCCGCGCTCTTCCCATATCTACGCGCGCCCTACTATACTTTCCTGTCTTCCGCTTCCGTACAACAGTGAACCCTGTCTTACGATACTGCCGATACCATTTCAACGAACTTAAAGATGTCGAACTATATCCACGACCCCTCCCTCTTCGTCGACTACCTTTGCTATTCTGATGAGGGACAGTAAGTCGTGACACCCCGTCTCAATGTCGTTCGACGCTGCTGACAGACCGATCGCCAGATCCCCTCCATCGTCCAAAAGCCCGTACGGCGACAGAACAATTTTTGCAAGCGATATGTCAGAAGAGGCAAAGTGAGGATCTGCTCTTGGTTAGCTTGTGGGCTTACTGATGTTTCTGGGTGTGCAGAGAGATCAATTCGTTCTTCGATTTGGACGCCTGGCCTGGCGAATCATCAGCATCAACGACGGAGCAAAGTACAGAGGAATCAGGTGCCGAAGAACTGGACAATGAGGCACAGACGCGGGAACGGCATGAGGCGGAGCAGGATACATTGCAATACAAACTCGCCCTCCCGTCTGAATGGGCATTCCAGCCCGTGCTTCCTCCCCTCCCCTCCATCCCTGTCATTCCCGTTGAACGGCCAATGCCCATGCCTCAGGAGCGGGCGCATGTTCAAGGGGCCACGTCGCTCCCGTCGCTTCCCTCCGATGTTGCCGCTGGGCCTTCTGCCTCGGTCTACTATCCTACTGTCGGCGTCACGCGCGACAGAGAGGTCGAGGTCGAGGAAGAGGACGAGGACGAGATCCCCGCGAAGAGGAGGAAGCTCGTGACCATGCCGCCGCCGCAAACCCAGCAGGGCAAGCCGGCAAAACGAACGCGCCTCGACCTCCCAACGTACGAGTGCACCTGGCGCCACAAGGACGGGCGGACGTGCGGGTGGGAAGGAGTGGCGGAGGACGGGTGGGCACACGTCCGTCACGTCCACGGACTACAAGACCTGGTTCGCCCAGAGCCCGCCCCAACGCCGGTGCAGTGTGGATGGGGTCCCTGCACATTCACCGCATACCCCAGCGAGATCCTGGAGCACTGGACGAATACACACCGGCGTGCGTTGGCGGAGACGCTACCTTCGGGTCGGACCCGCCAAGAGACCAAAGTCCAATGCGAAGCGTGCGCCAACACCGAAACGACCGTACAGTTTCGGAACCTCGCATCACATATGACGTACAAGCACTGGCCAGAGTGCAACATGTGGTGCGATAACTGCAAAGGTCGGTTTCGGCACGACACGTTCAACACAGCGAAACGCGACCACCGCGGCCGCTGCCTGGCGGAATTCATGAAGAAAGATCCTCGCTTCCGCTAGGCATCTTGGGGTCCTGTGCTACGGGACATTGTCGTGTACGCTGTCGATTGATATTGTTGCATTGCTCTCGAGCTGTGTTCCCTGTTGTTACGTCACTCGCTGCTGTATCGCTCTAAATATGTAGTTGTGCTCGCTTTTGTATTGCTCTGACCATGTAGTCGCTTTCGATGTAGCACTGTCTACGATGCTGTGCGATACATCGTACTGTACATTGTTGTTTCCGTCTCTGAATCAAGAGCTATCGAACAGCGAACATTTCTGTCTTCAACTAAGAAACTCGCCAACACTCCGCCTTCCCGTGCGTATGTCTGGCACTGGGCCATCACGTACGAAGCCTGCGCAAGGAATATGCATTCCATTGTGCTGAAAGGCATCATGAGTTAGCCTCCCTTGCAATCAATGCCTGAGGGCCTGCGTTGAGCAATCTGAGTCCCTCCAGTGGTGTAGCTTGACTGCTTGATTATGCGACCGTTCTGCGAACGGATTAGACTCTAACCGAAGGGCCGGACCCTACTTCCAGGCCTTAGGATGCGTAGAATTAGACACGTAGTAAAGGCGCTTGACGAAAATAAAACGTACATGACCCGAGATGTCGTTGCTCCTACGGCAGTAACATCGGACCCGTCCGTCGTTCGGATATGCGAAGAACGCATCCGCGAGCGCCACGATATCATGGCTCTCTAAATGACTCCGGCAGTGCACAGCCTTCCCTAGTAGTTCAGCCCTCCACTCCGAGCCCCACCGGAGTCCCACAGGACGCAGCGAGTCGCACTTAAATAAGACCAAGTGTACTACCAGTCAGCGCAAACTAATGTCTCGCAAGTATGTCTAGAACTCACCGTGTTGCGTCAACATGTCGTCCATTGGCTCCACAAAGCCGTCGACGTGGGAGGAGTGATACGTTGGAGGGTCCCCCTGCCACACTACTTGTACCTCCGTCTTGCCGGGCGTCCATTTTGCGAGGGTGCCGACAAGCTCTGCGACACATCGGTGTACTGTCGACAATGACGGGTCCGTCGAGCGCCCATGACTCAGGGTGGTTTACTAAATGAGAATCGACTAGCTCGTCACGCCGTCGTTGGATGGAATGTCATCGATTCATCGTGCATCTGTGCGGTACTACGTAACGCGTGTCAGATATGCCAAAACGGCACGAAGGAAAGGGATATCTGACCTTGTCTAAAAATCACCTTGAGCTATCCCCGCCGCGCTAAGGTCATCCAGCTGCGAGCGACGCGATCGCCTCAGTATCATCGCCTGACACTCGTGTTGTAGAGAATACATCCAGCACAAGATTGCTAGGATAAGAGTGAGATTTTGAGCACGAAGTACGATGACAGAGAGACCCACATACCCAGTTAACATCCCTCAGAATCTGAGGCCGTGCCGGTCGTCCGGTCCCAGGTTCGTTACGGGAACGGTGCCTCATCGGGACCAACGGCGCATAGGGTGGTAGACATGTGAACACGTCTTAACGGTCATGGTCCGCCGACGCAACTTCTGTGACGAAACGACACGCAAAGAGCGCCGGGTGGGGACAAAACGTGGGGCTTCGATGCAATCAAACTCCGGGCGCATCATCCGTCTGGATGAACGGGGTCAACGTGGAAGCAGTCTATGGGCTGCGGAATCAACACAACCATCAACGGATGTGATTCGTGGATGCAGCGCCAATCCTTTGTGACTGGCGGGTCCCAGACGCCGAGAGGTCGTCGCTGCGACGCGTCATGCGAGGACGGAGGGGTTTCGAATGGTGCTGCTCTTCTGCGAAGGGCCAGGCGGCTCGACAGCTCCAATCTCGTTTGGCAGGGCATCACACCGTGGAGGTCTACGTCGTGGCTTCAGTGCAGAGCATGGGGCGATGCAGAGTCCACGGGTATAGTGATCGATGTTGATGGCGATGAAAGCGTCAGTCGGATCCTTATTCAATCCGAGGGTACATACCCAGCATCCACTCTCTCACCAGCTAAACGCGTGACCGAGCATTATCGTGTGGACTTTTGCTGCAGCACAACGTATATGCTTACGGGTGAGGATGTAAGCCTCGGCCACTGCAGTGCTCACCACGAGCAGTGCCAGAAACAGACGCGGACGGGTGTTTGTCACGTGAGCAGCTAGCCAATGAGCGTGCTCGAACGACAGTATTCTGCCTTTTCGGGTGGGGAGCGCGGAGCGCGGCGGGGCGGGGCGTTGTGGCGGGGTCACGGTGGCTGTGCCGACGGAAGCGCCGAAGGTCGTCGCCAGGTCGTCGGCTCCCAAAATATTCATCCTTCGTTCATCGTAGTCTTTGCCATCAGCACAAGTTTGCCATGGTCTCTTGATTCGGATGCTCGCTCGCCCCGCCTGCCCACAGCCGTGCCTACGTGATTCTGTGCTGAAGGCCCTCGGTTGGGATACAAGAAGTCGTTGCTCGACCACCAGGTCATCGCGGTAGATGTCGATGCAGGGCCTCTGGGAGCGCTGCAATGAAGGGCGGGAATGGCCGTCCGAATGCGTTCCCCAGGGTCTACGGTCCATGTCGGGTAGGAGATGGTGACGTGCTCTCTCGTGGCTAGTAGTATCAGTGAGTGATTGGTTTTTTTTTTTTACTCGGGCCTAAGAACCACGGCGCGCCCTTGATTGCGATGGTCCTTTTAGCACATCCCTTGGTGTAGATGGGTGTAGTCTCTCTGCGCTTGTTCGGCACCCGCAGCTGTGTCTGACGAGAGCAGTGAGACAACATCGTAAGGCGCGAATATGGTCGGTGCCTACCTGATGTCTAGAGCCCGTCCCGAGAAGGGCGCTGTTCGAATCAATCCTGACGCCGGGGTCAGGATTCGGGAGTGAGCTGGACGGGTTTTTGGGGTCGTGGACGTCAAGGCCTTCGTATGACGTGGCAACTAAGGTCCCTCCTCCTGGCAACCTTCGGGCCAGTTGCTCGTTGCCAGCTCTGTATTCGTCCGATGAGTTTCGTTGTGTGGGTGGCAGCGATATGAGGCATTGTAGCAGGGAGACTGATCGTCCTCCTCCCCGCCCAATATCCGAGTCCTTCGAAACGCGACTTGACCCTGGTGTAACACATGTCCGTGAGCTGCGGATGGTCCTCTTCATGATAGCTAAGACGAGGAAGCACTAACTTCGCTTCTCGCGTGCTGGCACGGGTTGGTCCTGATCATAGCAGCAGACCCGTACTGCGATGCATGTCATACATCATCGAGCAGCTCATGCCAGACGGGCGCACCCCTGCGTAAATCCAGAAGCAGACTCAGTGGCTATTTGAAACCTAGTGAGTGTTCATTCCTACCTGCGCGCCCTCCGGAGTTTCCGAGATTGCCTGGCGAAAGGTGCGGTGGGAAAGGTCAACCTGAGTACCGCTAAATGGTCGACCCGAGCTCATTCGCACCTTTATGCACCTGTGTCCTCGGATACGCAACGTCTACCCGCCAGACGACATTCTCTATAGTATCTGACGCATGAATGCTCTGCCACATGCCTGGCAGCCACGCGCATTCGGGATCTTGGCTTGGCAAGCGTTGTGAGCCAAGCTTTGGCTGACGCGGTTCACACAGAGTGATCCGCACCTCTTTTCAGTATCTCCGGTCCAGAACATGGAGGGGACAGGCTTGAAGAGTAGGTAAAGCGAAAGCGCTAGGTTGTGAGTGTGGATATGTAGTCACTAACGAAGAACCCGTACCGCTTCCTCGCCGACTCCAAACTAACGGCATGACTATCGAGACTTGCAGAGTCGCTCCCTTCACGGCGTATGGTCGTCGGCCTGTGCTATGAGCAACATCTTCAAATCAGCAATGTGTACGAAGATCCTGTGATCGTCTCAGTAAGTGCGTTGCTACTCCGCGTCAAAGGTACTTACCGACCTCGCGTCCCGGTGTCCGTCTTTGCCTAGTAGGCAAACATCCTATTCACTTGGTGGCAGTAGACTTGTGCGCGGAAGGACCTGGTAATGGAAACTGCGTTGAGAACCGATACAGAGGTGGTGAGTAAGAACACTTGCTTGTCAATTGCGGCACCTGCCTGGGAAGTCGTGGTCCCGTGCTAGCGCCCAGACGACGGCGGGTCGCGTCGTATAGCGGTGTACAGGGGCATATGCACACGTCGTATACACCGTATCATAGGATGTACTAGCTTTTTCAGGTCGTCCAAGCATTGCAGGATATTCACTGGGAAAAGCAGAACGACACGAGTCGAGCGACAAGCAAAGCCTATGGCCGAGAGCTGGCCACATCATGAGTAAGTACTAGAAACATCTTCTCGAGGAGGTAGACACGCCTGAAAGCCTTCTCAGACGAGCTTGGGATCCACGAGGGACCATCTTGGCACTCTGCGAATGGCGAGAGCTGCTGGGCGCCAAAAGTGAGCCACTCCCGAATATATGTCGAAATATGCGAAAGGGCATACCGGCGGGTGAGTGCGTCTGGCTTATGCATTCAGAACATTCAGGAACCCTACACGCTTCCTTAGGATAACGATAGGGCTGACTTGAACGGGGATAGTGCGAAGCGAGTCCGGGAGGATGTCGCAAGAAACAAGCGACACTACTCACTACAATTTTAGTTCGCACGTCGCCAGAGCTTCCGTCGATTCAAGGTGTGTCCGCGCTCCCCGTTTTCGGGCCTTTGGCGATTGGGTGGGTGCCTTCCCCACTCAAGACGACTCGGACGTCGGCGGCTGGAGGTGTCGCGTCGCGCGAGTCCCGGAACGGGCAGTTTCGTCGCTTCCCATAACGGGGAAGTCCTTGATGCACATCCGAGCAGAGGGGAGTGATGTCTGCTGCTCTTGGGATAATGCAGCTCGAAAAGATTCATTGTAGGACACAGGAATGCACGTCAATGCGGGCCGACTTGAACGGTGAGGCTAGCTTGAGCCGGGACGCTCTGCGATGGACGGCGAGGGCCGAGCGGGTGGAACTCCGGCGGTGGCTGGGATGCACCTTCGCTGGGTCTGAAATCCGTCACTGCTGTTAAATTCGCCCAGTGCCCTCCCTGCTTCCTCATCCGGGACTGCCACGTCCACAATTTCCTTTCTTCCACTCCGCCTCCTCACAGTGTATCACTTCCCGGCTCTTCTAGTCAATAACAGTCCGACGAGGCTCATACCTACCTATTCGCCTCCACATCTCTACTATCACGAGTCGAAAATGGCCTTCTGGAGGGATGGCGGCTACTGGCAGTTTGCGAAAGACGAGGCTTCGATCCCGGAAATGGGGAGAAAGTACTGTCGTACATCGTGCCTCTGCAGACAGACAGCATACTTACTCGTCCTTCGTCAGCCTGAGGCCGGCGGACTACACACCCTGCCCTGAAGAACCTTGCGCAGATACCGCGGTGATCTTTGCAACTCACATTCAAGCAGAGCTCGCCAACCAAGTAACGTAAGCGAGTGCGTAGCTCTGTGACATGGATCCCGCTGACGACGTCGTTTGCTCAGCGACTCTGAGGACGACTCTGACACTGAGAGCTCGATCGGCAGCATGTCTCGTACTTCCTCTGTATCGCACACTTTCGAGGTGCCTTCCTCCAAGCGGTACGTACACTGTTCGCGTTAGGTTTGCACCTCAGCCTCAGGCTCATCCCGTTATGCAGCCCGCTCGCGAAGCCGTCTGGTACAAAGGCCAAACCGACTCCT
>NW_025955631.1:0-17663 GCF_022376445.1 Fomitopsis serialis
GTGGCGGCGGGGTCTCGCACTGCTCGACTTCGTCATCAAGCATGATCTCGTCCGGATTGGCGGGAGCAGCTGGCGGCTTCTGGTCGGCCGCGTTCGTAGCCTCCGGCTCGGGAGCTGACGTGGGCCGCGCAGTGCCTGCTGCTTCTCCCGCATCCCCTCCATCTCCATCTTCGATCATGATCTCGTCGGGGTTCTCCCTACCCGCGGGAGCAGTGCTACCACTCTGTTCGTCATTCTCTGCCTGCAGGAGCGGGCCATGCACCACGTGCGCTTCGAAACGACAGTGTAAGTGCGCAGCGAACCACCTTTCTGGCTTGAGGGTTTGCAGAAGGTTCATGAGCGGTGGTGAGCCGAGCACTCCTTTTTTGACGTCGTCGCGGAAGTGTGGCTTGCGCCGGAGGAGGTAGCGGAGGTCGCCATGATGCTCGATGCCTTGCGGCCAGTCGTGGGAGAGGAAGACCGTCGGTGATGAGAGCTGTAGCCACAGTCAGAAAATATAAACCGATGGAGTGCTTGATACTCGATTCAAGCGTTGGCGGAGGGCCATGAGGAGGCAGAAGCGATGAGAACGAAGCGTACTCACTAAGGATAGCTTTCGGACGTTGTACTCGCGTATGTGGTAGATGCTACGCATCGACCCGTGGTTGTACGGTACTCTTTCGTGATGGCCTATAGAACCCCGTCTCAGCGCTTCCATCGAATATCTGCAGGCGATCAAGCACATACCGCGTCGAAAGTCTTGTGGCTTGAATATGCCCGAGGCGCCGGCTATGCGAATCCCGTTCACCTGTACACATCCGGCGTGTCCGAGAAAGTAAATATTCGGTGCAATCCAGCCACCATGATACCTATGCAAAGTGAGTTGACAGATTGCTTCTGGTGAGATGTATATACGACGTACAGCTCCCAGAAGTAACTAGACGCTTCATGATTACCTCCGATGACGAGGGTTAACAGTGGTGCTACTTTTTCTCCCGCATAATACCTTTGCAACGACATCAATAAACGGATCATGACACTTGCGGCCTTCATATGAACGCTCGCGATATAATCTGACCCACTTCCAAAATTCGCCCAGCTGGCGATACTTGTCTGGTACGGCCATGCATTGGAGATCACGGTGGTTGCGGATAGCCTGGAAGTCACCACAGATGAGGAGCAAGTCCACTTTGTAGCTATGACGCTGTTCGAGGTTGTGTAGCTCAGCGTATATGGCGTCGAGCTCGCCGTGGCAGCAGCCTTCGATGGCAACCTGGTGCGAAGTCTGAGTATCGTGTATGGTTCGGAACGCGTAGCTTAAGCACGCTGGTCTGTACCTTCATGGCTGAGCAATATCTTGGCCCCGTTCTGCGCTTTTTTGTCACTGACTGATGTAGATGTCGAAGTGCGCCGATGCTTGTTCAATAGGACCAGGCGTAGTGCTAATAAGTGGCTCACAAGGAGTGGCTGAGATTCGTTCGAAGTCCAGGACGATGTGGCACGTGATTGCTTCTGGCGGATCTGAGATGGCGATCGACTCTGTCTTCGGACTGCAAGTTTTCCCCAGCCACAGCGCCCGCACACCCTCCTCCTCCTTGCTATGTTGCGCACAATGTACGTTGTTGTGAATTCGAAAATATAATATGGTTGCTCACAGTATATGAAGAAAACCAAAAAATGCACGTTCCAAACGGGCCCTTCAGGCGCGTGAGCCGAAGGAGGTCGAGGACGCAAGAACAGCGATCTTTGTCAAGGGTACGCACACGGGCGAGAAGGTTAATGCTGTAATGAAGGAACTAGTGCGTAGCGAGCTCTGTTATACGGGCTCTGTCACTCATTCACGCACGGTTTCGTCTCGCCTAAGATGGCCCTCAAACGACCAAATGCCATTTCCTTCTCGAAAAAGAACGCCGTAAGGCCATTTGAAGACGCTTCTTCGTTAGACTTCTGGGCAAAAAAGAACGACGCGAGCTTGTTTGTGGTGGGGCAAAGCACAAAGAAGCGGCCAGATGGACTAGTATTCGTACGCATGTACGACGAACGAGTACTGGACATGTGCGAGGTTGGGGTAGAGAAGTGGATCAGTATGAACGAGTTCAAGGTGCGTGGATCTTCGCAATACCTGTAAAACCCACTGATCGTCATTTTTCAGACACCGAAGGCCACCCCTGGGCATAAGCCATTGATGCACTTCGCATCTGAGCTCTTCGACACACATCCGCGCTTCGTCCAGCTGAAGTCTCTCCTATTGGACTTCTTCAACGGGGAAGCTATTGACTCCATCTGTCTCGCCGGACTCGAGCACGTCATCAGCGTTTCTCTCGGGCCAACCCCAGCTTCGCTCAATACCACCGCCACCTCCAACCCGCTGCTAACATCGACCTCTACTTCCTCAGCCTCAAGCTCAGCCGACTTGCCGACAGTGCACGTCCGAGTGTACAACGTGAAGCTGCTCGCCTCCGGAACGCGCATTCCGCGGGTGGAGCTCACGGACATGGGTCCGTCGATGGACCTCGTCCTAAGGCGACACACGGAGCCTGATCCGGAGCTCCTCAAGCAGGCGCTTAGGCGGCCGAAGCTGCGGAAGCAGGAGGTGGAGAAAGGACTCGGCAAGAAGCGGAAGAACATGGAGGTGGACGAGATGGGCGACCTGCGCGGGAGGATACACGTTGCCAAGCAGGATCTGAGCAAGTTGCAAACGCGGAAGATGAAGGGACTGAAGAAGGGGGGGGGAGAGGCGTTCGACGAGAGTGGGGAGAGTGGGGGCGAGGAGGAAGAGGAGGACGATGCGCAGTCGAGGAAACGGAGGAAGAGCTTATAGTACGTACGCTACCGCTCTGTGCTGCACGCGTTTGCTTCGTCCTACATCTTTATAACTGTTCGTCGGAGGCTCAATCATGTGGGTCTCTTCGATGAAGTATTTCTGCTCTCGAATTCTCTGATTACTTGCCTTGGTATTGTGACACCACCAGCCGACTGGCCTGGCGTATTCGTTAATCGCTGCGTTCCTTGATTGCACGCAAGGTGCCAGATATCACTTTCCTGGTGAGTACAATGCCACATCTATCACAATCATGAGCAGTATGTACTGTACATAACCCTTCCCAGACGCAAGGCTGAGCTCGCCCCGGGCTGTTTGGTGCACGGCGCGCGACAACAGGCTGACAACGAGTAGTCCCGGTTAAGGACTGAGACAATCAATGCATCCATAGAGGTGTAATTGGCGTGGTGAGAGACGAAACATTGTCGAGATGCTTCCTCGTGCGGGGGTGCGACATGTCGTCGGGCAGGGCGGTACGATTTACAAGACGGACATACACCTGGGCGCAGCAAATCGAGTAAAATTGACAATTCTATCTAAGAGGACATGGGCACCTAACAATCGGCGGCTGTCTATAACGACGATAGCGACAGCGCAATGGAATAAGACATGTCCGCTTGCAAAGTCACTTCCGGCCCATCGTACGACACTACGGACGTCCAGAAAGCGGGGCCATTCGTATCTGGAAGCACGGAATCGCTTGCAGCGGAACGCGTTCTGTACAGGGCACCGAACACAGAAGCGGCTCCACTCAGGTGGAGGACACTGGTGAGCGCAGCGTGAAGTCGTAACAGCCTGGGATTGGGAGGTTCGACTCCGGGAGGCTTTTGGGAGGGCTGAAGAGGCTGCGGTGTGGTGCCTGAGTTCGGGACACTGGCATTGTCATCCGAAGACGTAAACTCGGTGTTGCGATCCTCGAATGTGACATGACGGTCGACGTGGCTCGCGCCGGCATGGTTTGGATGGTGAACCTTGATCTCATAACGGTTTGGAGTCTGCGAAGGGTTCAGTTACATTCCAATTACAAAGTGTTGCGTCAAGGGGTCACCGGTCATGGCCCGATCGACTGACCTCAGTAGCCCTCAAACACCAAGCGAACATGTCAAAGCCTTGGCGTGCCGTCGGACTGAGGAGCAAGCAATTGTCGGTCTCGTCCACTTTTGCCAAATTGTGGAGGATCGAGTCATCGACCTCGCAATAATGCCTCAAGACGTCCACAAGAATCATCGTGGAACGAATCTGTGCCGATATGAGCATTGGGCATGATTCAACGCGCAGAGCTTACCTCTTCCGTCGTGTCAGCGCCGAAATAAACACGCTTGACAATTCTGATTCCTTCCAAGTCTAATTCTGGCGCGCCCGGAGAGATCTCATTAGGTGCGACAGGGTCAACCAACCCACTCATGAAACAGGTGTAGTGATCTCTTTGCAGCAACTGTGCATCATGAGCGAACGTCAAATGGGTGGAGAGGAGTTGGCGTACCGCTGCTCTCATCCCGCTACACCGATCCGTCAGCCAGTTGGGTTCGTCCTCCGACATTGGTGTGCTATAATTAGAGTTTTCGAGTGGGATTTGGTGGTCTTGCCTCGCGCGTACGAAAACTGTGAATCAAGACCGTCAGGTGCCTGTATAAATGGTCATATGAAAAGACTCACTAGGCCAGAGTACGAGCGCGGCCCAAGCCGACGCAAGTTCTGCCAATCGCTCCGCTATTGCCTTGGGGTCGTTTCCACAAAAACCATCACCAGTGCATGTGCAGATCGCAGCCGACACATATCGCCTCCCAGATGTGAGACCGAGGTCATCTGCCGTCTGGTAGAGCGAGTGGAAGAAACGTGAAGCGGTGAAGATAGGGACCTTTGCTGAGACTTGCGCTATTCGGGGCGCCCACCTAGGCGTGTTCAGCGCAGCGAGAGACGGGTCGTCGTACACCCCGAGGAGCTTCTTCGCGTGGGAGTGCAGGGTTTCGTTGGAAAGAGTGACATCGCTGAAGGCTTGGTCAATTGCTTGTCTGGTGTTTTCGTCGAAGAAATGACCGGAAGCCATGCGGCGGAGTGATAAGATCGCTACGAGGTGATGGTGGCGAAAGCAAAGCGTCGAGGATTTGCAGCGGGAGGAAACAGGGGGCGATATATAAGGCGGAAGCAGGACGGAATTGTCGGGACTACGACTATGAGCCCGGGCTTGCGAGTGGCTTAGGTCAGCGAATAAGGGGTGTCGGACACCAAGTGAACGTCTGAGGAATGTTGTCGCCGGCAGGGACATGAACATTGTACATCTGTCTCCATGGTAAGTACGTGCATTCACCGTTCAACGCGCTCGCGACACATCCTGAGGTTCGGACCCATCTGCGCGAACTTCGCAGTTACAACGCGGTTACATGCAGTCAGGTGACCGTGATTAGCGGGCGGACGACACTAGCGTAGTCTGCTGAATTCGTCTCGTTCTCCTTCAACTTGTACATAGCAGTGGATCAAGGGAACGCCCAACCGACTGCGAACATGCTTCATGTGAGCCCCTATGGGATGTGCCTGACCTTGAATACAACAGTTTTCAGCGTGTACGCTCAGACTAGCCCTTGACGCGGCGGGACCTACCGTTCAAGCAGTGAGCAACGACAGCTCTGGAGGACAATACCGGTGTCATACCTTATAGGAAGCGGAGAACATCGCTTATGATCTTCGCGTCGTACAGGCCGCGACATGACACCGTGCAAATAGGAGTGAGTTATGTGGATGCGCTGCTTGCACATCCATATGGAGCGTCCAAGTCGCCAGCGCACGCAGATCGCAGTATACCTGGGCACATAACGAGATAGCAATAGAGTTCTGACAGCGTCATACCGCACAGCTCACTAGTTCCGTCTAAGTTGACTTTTACAGTGTCAGCCGCAGCAGTAGAGACTATCCTGTCTCTGGCGCTCTCGAATTTGTATTTGCGGTAGTTGAGGCCCTCGTCGCCGGTGTTGTTCTCGAATGAAGCTCTGCGATGTGGACGACGATGTCGGGGAGAAGAGACGGGGACGTGTGTGACTGGAAACGGAAGGGACGGGGCTGTGAGCGGCTTAGGTAAGCGGGGGTGGCGGAGGAGGCCAGGTGTCGCGGTTGTCGCCGCCGTCGAGTTTCCCGCTGAGCTCGCTGTTCTCGCCTCTGTCCCGCCGGCACAGCTCACTGACCAGACCCGTCCGCATCGCCGCGCGACCAGCAACGTGCCTTCCGTCCCGCCGACGGAACGCAGCCCACGCTCATTCCACTCGTTTCTGCCTCTATCCTCTCGTCTCATCTAATCGGCTTCACCCACCATGTCCAGTAAGTCACCCTGCGTCACTCAACGTGCCCTCCCAGCCCTCCTTCTCTCCGCTCACCTCCCCACCTCCAGACCCGTTTTCAGGACTTTTGTACGTCTCGTGCGCGTCCTGCTCGTATCGATGTGTATTCATTCCTTTCTAGCCCCTCGGACGCATCCACCTCCGCTACTGATACGAGCACTAGCACGAACACGAGCACGAACACTTCCTCATCTTCCTCGTCCACGAGTACCTCTTCCTCCTCCAGTACCAGCTCTAGCACCTCGTCCTCGTCTAGTTCCTCGTCTAGCTCTAGCTCGTCTTCATCCTCGAGTTCCTCATCCACTTCCTCGACTTCGTCCTCTTCCTCTGCGTCTCAGACATCCTCCTCCTCCTCCTCGACGACTAGCAATGGCTCTTCAACAGGTGCCGCCAGCGCAACCAGCACTCCCACCAACAGCAACACCAATGTTGCCACTAGCCTGGCGACCATGACCAGCGATGGTGCCACGGTCGTCGTAACTCATACAGTTCCTGGAGCGTCGCAGACCCCTCACAACGATAGCGCCGGTGGTTCGTCCTCGTGAGTACACTACATTGTACCCTCTCTTCTCCTTCGGCATGGCTGGTATTGTGCCGCCGTCTTTCTCCTCGTCCCGCATTGCATGGGAGCGCGCCGATATGCTGTGGGGCATCTGTCTCTCACGTAGGACATCCCATCTCTATGATACGTTGCAGTCTATTCTCGTGAACACGACGAGTGTGGTCTTTTCCCACCGGCCGTACTGTGCATGTGACTGTCCCAGCCTATCATCCACTACGCCGCACTTCCCGAACCGGTTGCTCACGACTTCACAGTTTCTTCCAAAACAAAGGCGAAGTCGCTGGTGTCTTCGCTGCGGTCGGTGTCGTGGCTGCGATCATCCTGATCGCACTCATCACCCAGGCCATCCGCCGCCGTCGCGCCAAGAGATTCGACGACGAGGTCGCAGATGCTGCTGCCGAAGCCGCCGCGCAGGCGCACGCGCCCGACTTCACCGACGACGACTACGGCTATCCGGAGGATCGCACGAAAGAATTGGGCCCCTACTCTGACACAGCCAGCCACGGTACGTTCGCCCAGCCGCCCATGCAGCCCGGCGAGAGCTACAACATGGCAGAACTCCCGCGCTTTGACCCGTACGCCGTGGCATCCGGTGTGCCGGGCGAGCCGTACGCTGCTGCTGGCGCAGCGGGCGATCCCTACTCGGCGGCTGGCGCTGCGGGTATCGGCGCTGCTGGGCTCAACCGCGCAAGGAGCACTGGTCCAGGCAACATGCCGACGCCGTACAATGCGTTTGCCCAGCCTCAGGCGGCCGTGCCTCAGACACAAGCCTACTACGACAACCCGTATGGTGCGGCTGCAGCTGCTCAAGCTCAGCAAGGTTCATCCAACCAGCATGGACCCTCGAAGTCGACTGCCGGAACTGAAGCGAGTTTCGACCTGCTCGACGCTGCCGGACTCAGTGCCGCTGCCGGCGTGGTCGCTGGTGCCGCCGGTGGGAACCTCAACCGTAACAAGAGTTTCGGCGCAAACACGCTAGGCACCTCTGGCTCCGAATACAGCTCATCGCATAACACACACAACGCGGCTTACAACGGTTACTTCGGTCAGCTCCCTCCGGGCGCGCGCCCGCCGTCGACGGGCGACCCGTACGCGGCGTACCACAACACGTCGCCACAGCCGCGTCCCCAGCCGCAACAGCCGTCGCCAAACCAGAGCGACCGCGCATCTGCGGCGGACCTGCCCAACCCTTTCGCGCAGGGAAGCTCGGGCTCAGGCGCGAGTCCTGAGCCGCCTTTGCTCGGCACGAAGTTCAACTCGCCGGAGAGCACCGCGGAGAATGGGGACGATGATGATGAGCCTATGGGCGCTTGGAACCAGGAGAGCCGGCATAGCCTGCGAGATGAGGAAGACTATGGTTACGGAGGCGGGCGCCGCGTCTTGAAGGTCAGTCTATATGTATCCGTGCGACTTTCATCCCGTGCTGACAGGACTAATAGGTGGCGAACGAATAATCCGCCTGATGCAAGCCTGATGTACCAATCTCTGCGTTGTAGTATTTGGGTGAGGTCGGGCGATTTGTCAGAGCGCAGGGATGGAGTCTGGGCACTGTCCCCGTGCGCCTGGTATTGCCCGTGCGTGCGTTTATCTATTTATGTTCCTCCCCTCGCATTTTTTGCATCCAGTGCACCGCCCGGCGAGTCCTCGGGCACTCCGCTGCTGTCGTTTGTCCTTCGTCGTTCGACGATTTCCCGCGCTCTGTTCGATTCGTGCTCGCGTCGTGCGTGTCTGTGCTACTTACTTTA
Organism: Fomitopsis serialis; assembly: GCF_022376445.1. Lineage (NCBI taxonomy): Eukaryota > Fungi > Basidiomycota > Agaricomycetes > Polyporales > Fomitopsidaceae > Fomitopsis > Fomitopsis serialis. Next base: position 8,437 of record NW_025955631.1, read on the forward strand.
TGCCTTCGCATTATTGAGCTCTTTTTATACCGAACCCTTTATTGAACTCTTGTCCGTTCTGACCCGACCTCGTTGGTGGCGTGGGCGCTCGACCGGTCTTGTTCAATACTTCTGCGTCCGTTTTGATCATGATGTCGATTCTGGGTGAAAAATTGTACGGTATCTGCTCGTGGCTAACGAATGACCTTCGTACGACTGGGGCTACCGAGGCAAGTCGACGGAATGGACGTCCAAGCAATCCACCGACTTCGTTTTATACAGGTGCGTTCGCGTCACAAGCGTGCTCTGCGGTGTGATAATGTCATGCAGCCGTATTCAGTGACTAGCGCGACATTGACAGCGCCTGCTTGGCCGCCTCCTTCTAGCCCCCCTTATCCTTCAAAGCTTCAAGCCCCAAGCTCTGCCAACTCGGGAATCCATGAACAGTTTCTCTTGGCTCGTTGTCCTATGGGGTCAGCACACCGTACTTCTGGTATTTGCAAGTTGATTTCGCATGCCAGAGCTCAATCTTCTGGACTGTCACGATCTTGTGCCCCGTTGTTTAGTCTACAACAGTCATGATGGCGTATGGGCATGCTCACCTATAAAGAATAGCAGCGCACGCTGTTGTATTTTCAACCTGCGATTCATCACCGAATGACATCGACCGGAAGCCGCATACCCATCGTGGTAGCATGCCAGAATAGGCCTAGTACGTACTTTCCGCGACTATACCTTCGTACGATTCGTTAAATCATAGAGCAGTCTGTCCAACGACGAGAGAGATGGTCTGAGTTGCGACCGAGAAGACGACGACCGACATGGCAGTGGGTCGGTGACTGCGTGCATCATGATAGTTGACTTCCTGACGATGCTATCTACTACTTTATCTGTGAGTTCTGATTCCTGAAGCAAGCCATCGGTCTGATTGTTTAAGTTGGTTGCTGCACTTCACGACACCCCAGTCGTGCACGAGGTGTGGGTGCATGGTTTTAGGTCAAGGTCCGAGCAGCTGCTCTGTACTTCTGGTGCTCGGGCATGAACACAGCGTCGAAGAACCGGTACACAAGGGCACATCTCAAGTAGCCCTCGGTCATACAGTCTCCCCTGAGGTAATTGAGAACCGCGCCCTGACGAGAGTGTTAGCTTACCATCTAACATGCCTTCGCTGCAGAGCGCATCTTGTTGTGATCATGTATCCAGCTTCTTCGGTATCTGTGGCGGGCAGTTCCCATTTGAGCTCGACGTTCAGCGGTTCCGAGTCGCATCTCATGCGCGCTGGATCAACGATGTACGTGAGATGCCAAGCGGCGTTGAGCGCTGCTGGATTGACGTGACCGTACCTGCCGCCCATTCGAGTACGTGCGTACGGAAGAACAGAGAATCACTCACGTAATTCGCTATGCGGTACTTATGTAGGGAGAAAGTCTTCGCCCTCCCACTGACGCGTCAGGCTCGGCGAGTGCGGATGCAGTCTGAGATAAGTATTCCTCCGACTCACCCACGTAGCTTGTGAGACTGACTTCGGTCTCGATTTGTTGGAGTACGCACACATGAAACATCCTACGAACGTCGTTCGCAACCCCTTATGGGATGCTCGAGTTTTTTTTGACAGATCCGCCTTGTTGCCTTCACTGCAGTACTAGTGGAGTGTGCGCTTCCTCGCCGCAGCGAACAAAAGGTTCCGTTACTCGTTTGCACTCAAGTATCTCCCGCGCCACGCAACGCAACGTTCTTCCGGTGACGACAATTGTTGGAATCCTCTACCTTGGAGCATCACTAACAGCATCGAGACCTTGTATCCGCTGTCTGGTTTGCAGGTTCATGTACTTGGTGATTTCCCTGTGATTTCCGGCGCGGTTGTGCCCCCGCCAGCGCCTAGGGCCTGAGGCTTGTGAGGTCTGATCTATGATGCCGCACAGCACGGTCGCCCAAACGATCCCCGAACGATCTCGTCGACAGGCGGACCGACCGTCAGCGTCCATCCCAGTGTTGTGCGGATCTATCGCCAACGTTGGCAGTTGGTGGCTTGGCTCCTCTGCACTGAGGGCTAGCTCAGGGCAGGCGACGTAATCATCTCGTCCTGACAGGAATACAGTACCGCACCGGCGGAGACGCGCGGTGGGATTCCGAAACATACAATAGTTCTTATGTCGCGGCCCTGTTTCGGTTACTGCAAGATCCATCAATCACCAGGAACTACTTACACGATCTCGACGGAGGGCGGTGTCGTATTTAAGGCTCCCCGCCGCGCTCCTCGCGCGAGGTGGCCGTCTCGTTCTGTCTCGTCTCTCTCCTCTCTAGATGTGTCTTTGACTGGCTTTTGGATTTTCACTGATGCGACGTTCCGCTGTGCGTGCGGCAGGCGTATTAGCCTTCGTTGCTTCCAACGCCCTCCTAGTTGCTGGGGATAATACGACATGTCCAGGACCCCTCTTGGATTGGTACATGAACTATGTGGGCGAGACGCCATGTACGTCCGCTTTACCTCCGGAATGCCGCTGGCAGTGCTGAATCGTTATTTGCCAGGTATGACCTACCAACGTCTACGACAGCTCTGCGATGCGAAGTGTGAGTCTACTGTGTCTAGTCCTTTGAATGCAGATTGCTCATGCGCGGACTTTCTTTCAGACACCGTCCCCCTGTTCCGCAAGACAGCCCCAGGAGACCAGTGCGACACCCAATTCTGTATGTCCTGGAATTCTCGAGTGCTCTCCTACTGCATTCCTTACAATTGACCCAGCGGCATGCTGCTGTAACTCCGTTGCGTGGTCGCTGAGCATGCTCTGCATGAAGTACGCAGTCAGGGTTTCTTTGTCTTACTCCCATGTCTCACATCCGTATGCAGTTGCCAAGAGCACGCGGTCTCGAATGGCTCAGGGTCCATCGAAGCTCGTACGTGTCATTCCTCGACTCAGGGTGCGTGGAAGTACTGACATAGGGTGGACAGCGGTGGGCGGTTACTACAAGTACAGGTTCGCGAACGCGACGTCTCACACAGGCTATTGTGGTGACGGGAGTAACGGAACGTGCGTCGCTCCGGGCGAGGGCTGTATATCGAATTGGGAATGGCTGGCTAACCGACGATTCATTTGTCGCAAACAGGCTCCCGTCGCAGGTCCAGAGCGCCGTCTGCAACAGCAATATCAAGATCGCGGACTGGCTGTACCCGGACTACTTCCCGGATGGTTCATGGTCGGTCTGATTGTCCTCTTCTGATTGCAAACCGCTGACTCGATTCTCCTGACGTCACAGGTTCTAGTATGTCCATCTTCTGTGCGCGTTCACGCAATGTTACTGACGGGCGAAACAGCACGAATTTCATGAACCAGGCGCAGCTGAACCAGACGTCCTCGAATAATAACACCTTCACTCATTGCAACTCAACTAATCTCGCCAATAACTCATCGTCGTCATCTTCACTACCTTCAGCAACATCACAAAGCCAGGGAACGACGAGCTCCGTGCCCGCTAGTTCTGTGACCGCAGGCACTGTAGCTGGGGTCAAGAGCAGCTCGAGCAACACTGGGGCTATCGTGGGCGGAACCGTCGGCGGCGTGCTGGGACTCCTGCTTATTCTACTCGGCGTCGCGGTGTTCATGAGGAAGAAGAAGGCGGCGGCCAATGTTGCAGCGGGGGCGGGATCCGGGGATGTACCGCCGATGACTGCTGTCGGACAACCTCTGGCACCTAACCAGCATGGAGTGGTGCCGTATGATGTCCCAGAAGCATACCGTGAGTGCTCACGTTCGTTGCACGACCTGAGCGCATTGGTCTGATCGAGGCATACGTGCAGCATACGCGGTGCTCGGCCGACCCATCTCGGGCAAACATGGTATCTTCTCGCCCCCATCGGCAACGAACCTCACCTCCGCGACGAGTGCCTCTGGGACGATGCACACACGCACGGACAGCACGAGCAATATGTCAAGTGACATGCGGCAAACGAACACGTTCACGATGCCCGTGGTGCTCGAGCCGGAGCAGGACGCGGGGCGACTGACGGCGCTGCGGCCACCGCCAGCGTACCGGAGCTCGTGGGACGATAGAGGTTAGGACGGCCAGTGAGGACATATCTAAGTACCTATGCCACCCTCGATGCAGAGGTTAATTTATGCGGAGCGGGCCTCGGACTACGGAGGAGTGACGAGTCGCTCGATTGTCGACCCTTTGTATAGTTTGCAGAGCATTATCGTAGGCCCCTGTCGCTCGTTCCTGTACTATGGTCGTGTATATGATGCGCGCAGTACGGGTTAGTATGTTTGCGAGGTTTGTCGGGAGTGAGTGAAGACGGACGTTGATTGACAGGAGGATCCTGATCTCGATCGAGGGCCGCGTCTGATCAGAGGGGCGATCGACGGGAGGGTGCCTCTGCGCATCATCTTGCAGCCTGTGCACGCCATCCACTCGCCATGCCACACTCTGTGACACAGTATACCCACACCTGCCCACCATGGTCCTCGCCTCGGCCCAGCTTCCAATTCCCACCTCCACGGAGAGCCGTGTCGCCCCGCCCCATCCTCCTCGCCCGTGTCTCGCTGCGCCCGAAGAGCCGCCACTGACGAAGATCTACGTTTGCCGAAGCGATAGGCCACAATATGAGCGAGAAGAGCAGCCATAGTGTGGCGATAGTAGGTGCAGGGTGAGTGCCTTCCTCGTTCTTGCATGCGCCCGTCTTAACTATGTCGCACACAGGCCCGGGGGAGTGATGATGGGCATAGCTCTCAAGAATCAGCTTGGGATCCACGATTTCATGGTGAGTACCCCAGCCTAGTATCTGCATAGGTTGTCACCGGTGTAATGACCTCGCATTGTAAGATCTACGACAAGACATCCGACTTCGGCGGGACCTGGCTCGTAAGATTCCTCTACCTGTTCACCTGCCTCTGGACTCAATACGCCCCACGCAGGACAATTCGTACCCCGGGAGCGCATCCGATACGCCTATCCACTTCTACGTCCCATCCACCCACCCCAGTCCAAACTGGTCCGTCACTTTCCCTCCCCAAACCGAGCTCCTCGCCTACTGGCGTGGTCTCGCAATCAAGTACACACTCTACGCGAACGCGGCGTTCTTCACTCGCGTCGTCTCTGCGCACTGGGACGGGAAGACTCAACGGTACGACATAGACCTCGAAGATGTCCGGACGGGCGAGAGGAGACAAGAGCACGCGCGGTTCCTCGTGAGCGCAACGGGACTGATCAGCGAGCCACGGTATCCTGAGGCTATCAAAGGGCTGGGCAGCAAAGGCGAGAGCGCATTTGAGGGAGCGGGCGGGTGCTGGCACTCCGCGCGGTGGAGGCACGATGTTGACTTCCATGGACGAAGGGTGGCGGTTATTGGCAACAGCGCATCCGCGTAGGTAGACCACACTACGTCGCATTCCCCATCGACCCTGACAGGCGGTTTGTAGGGCGCAATTCGTTCCATGTCTATCGGCAGACTCTACCACGCACGTCGCGAACTTCTGCAGAACACCCAATTGGTTTGTCTATGGCGTACGTGCTATTACACGGGAGTGGTCGAGTGTGGCTCGCTCAACTGACCTGTTTGATGTAGCCTCGCCACCGATATCCTCCTGCGTTCCGCTGGGTGCTCGCACACGTACCCCTCGCATTGCGTGTCTTCCGACTATGTGTCATCTTTGTGTGTTCCACTTCTTTGTACCGCCTGCTGTGCGCAAATTGACCTACAGACTAGATTAATTATGCCCGCCCGATCTGGCACACACTCCGTCAAAAAGTCAAGAGCAGAGGTAAGGAGGGCCGAGAAGCCGTGAGTAGCATCGCAGTTGGCTGCCCTTCCAGCCTGTCTGACCGTCGCGCTGCCAGGACTTGATCGCGTACATGAAGCGCACCGCTCCGGCGCAGTACCACCAATGGCTCATCCCCAACTATCGTACGCACCCCAGCTCCGCTTCTTACATCTTGGTTGCTCAGAGACCGCCTGTCCTCGTAGCGATGACATGCCGTCGACCGATCCTCGACGTGGGCTATTACGCCTGCCTGCACAAGCCCAACGTTGAGCTCCGTTGGGAAGGCGTGCGCGAGGTGACCAAGACCGGGCTGCGCCTGGAGGATGGGTCGGAAGAGGCGTTTGACGTGATCATCCTAAGCACGGGCTTCGTCACGGTCAGTGTTAAGGTTGTCTCTGCACGGAAAGACGAGCACGGCTGATGCGAAGGGCTAGGGACGAAGCCTGTTCGAGCTCCACGGAGAGGCGGGCGTGGACTTGGATGGGTTCTACAAAAGCGAGGGACGCCCGATGGCGCATCGCGGCGTGTGCGTGCCCGGGTTCCCCAACCTCTTCCTCATCGCAGGTGAGCCTCCGTCCAGTCTTGTGCGCCTTCATGTCCTCACCCTCCGCCTGCAGGACCGAACACGGTGACGCGCAACGCTCCGCGGTCTTCACGCACGAGGTCGCGGTGGACTATATCACGCAGCTCCTCGCGCCCCTCCTCTGGCCAACTCCCGGATCTGACGCCGGCGCCCTGACGCTGCGCGTCCCGCTCGCTGAATACCGCGCCTTCAACGCGGAGATCTCCTCCGCGCTCGCCGCGGGCGCGGCCGCAACTGCGGCGTGCCCGCCGTCGTGGTTCCGGGCGGATGGGGGCGGGCGCGAACTTCAGCTCGTGGCCCGGGAGCATATACGGGTTTTGGTGGACGATGCGGAGGGTGCACTGGGAGGAGTACGAGGTGAGTGACGAGAAGGGAGCGGTGGTGGATGTTGGAAGGGGGAGGTGGGGAGTGTACTTGGGATGTTGGTGGGATCGGAGCAGCGGTGGGTTGGTGGGAGAGGGGGCATGTGAGGAGATTGTTTGAAAGCGCACGCTGGGTACACTAGGATGCGATCTACGGAGGGGATTTAGTGGTGCAGAATGCAGATGTATGTAGACAGCTGCTTGGGTTGGTAGATTACGCGCACAGGATGAGGGGTATCGATGATCGCCGCCGCATGATGTGCGTGTATTTATCGCCCGTACGGTGTCGAGGGAGCTCGGGGCAAGGTCCATACTGAAAGTGATTCACTGTAGCCAGAGATAGGCTGGGCCTGCCAGTGCGAGATGCCTGATGCCACGTCACTCCTGTCCTGATGCTGACAAAAGTCGAGAATGATGAGTATGGCAAAACGCGCCAATAACGACACTTGAAAAGCCGCGGTAGGCGCACCATGCAGCCCGTGGAAACGTGTCGCAGAATGTACTTCCGGAGAGGCCTGTGCAACGAGCGGGTCCTGCCCTGTCCTGCCATCCCGCTCCCGAGCGTGATGTCCATTGGTCAGACCGAAGACATGTTGTGGCGTGTGGTTTCATGAATGAGCGGCGTGTCGCGGTGGCTGGATCTTGGATGTGAGGACATGAGACGTGCCTACTATAAGCCGCTCTCGCAGGACATGTTCGAGTTGGATAGAAGGGTCCATAATCAATTGATTCGGTGGCATGCGCACAAGGCTACTTGGTGGGATTGACGCACATGAAGCGCTCCCGCGGAAATCGTCTCTTACCAGCTCTTACCTTGCGCTCCGAGGCAGTGCCGTGATTGACACACTCCTGTATGGCTGTGATCACTAATGTATCAAATTCATCCATGCCAATCGCAGAGCTCCTGTGGGGGTTCCAGAACACCCCATGAGGAGGTCATCGTGATTCGTGCTTGTGCAGAGCCTGAGGTGTAGCTAGGGCACCGGATGGTAAGCGGGTACCGACCTGTATGTTTGCCCAGCAACATATGCCGAGTGCAAACTTGTGCGCGGATCACCAGTGTTCCTTTTGCACCGAGGTCGGTCCCCGCGAGCGGCCGACAGTAAGTATCTGACAGTGCGTTCCGACGTCCTGCCACTGGGTGCTTCGAAGTCCACCACGACGGTGTGATACCCGGTGCTCACCTGCCTGTATGTCCGGAACTTCATGCGGAACAGAAAGGCGGAAACTCGGGCATGGTATCCCGGTGTGCGCGCGCTGTATGGCAGCTGCATGCAAGAGCTTTCAGCGCATCACGGAGTCTGGGAAGCCCGAGTATGGGTCAGCCACCGATCCCGAGAAGGTGACTCGCTCGAGTCGCTCTTCGCGGCTGCTGGGGGGGATGGGCCGTCGCAATCTGTACTTATGTGACAGACATCTCCGCCGGTACGTTGTGCTCGAGAGGGCATGCTGCATGCAGGAACATTGAACAGGCCTGGCAGGGCGTCTATCGAGTGGCAACAGTTTCCATACCCGGACTGATCAGTGGCGTTTAGCATCTTGCCCTGCTGCCCCGGCATGCGCATGAGCCACGAACCTGCAAGACGCGTACGTAGTACACCGTACAGCATCCGCACCCATTCCAATCATTTTCCATGGCACTCAGATATTGACTGCGACAACCATGCACGACTGGTCAGTTCGGCTGGCACCGTATATGGTGTGACAGAGCTCAAGATACCGATTGCTGATGGCTGTACTCCGTCGCACCGCCCCTGTCAAGAGTCGTTGTATGATCGCCTCCTCGAGCGGGACCGCATAGCATCGGACATCATGCAGTCCGCATTTGATGCGTTGAAATGTTCAGTATCGGAGTACTTTCAAGCTGCAGCCTGGTTTGAGATCATTTTCTAGCCGTTTTGGTGCGACTCGCGCACGTCGGCGAGCAGACTTTCTACCTAACCGAATCGATTGCGGGCCCCGTCACGGAGGCAGTGGCCATGGACGCTTGTCGGCTCTTATGGTCTTGCAACGGAGACTAGCAGTGGCTGCAATTTGTGAAGTATACCAAAGTCCAAACTCTCCAATCCAGTTATTGGTCCAATATTGGTCTAGTCGGGCGTGCACCGGTCCTGTCTATGTCCGAAACGTGAGGTTCGTATGAGCGCCTAGTCGCCGAACACTGGATGACATGCTTCACCCACACTTTCCAGGCTCGCTTGGCATGATGCCGATACTGCTGCCGCCGGCGCAGGTCGCGTTCAGCGCATCTTTGATGATAGAGAAAGCGCTCGGCCGCGCATAAAAGAGGACGGAGGGCATGCAGTCCGCTTAGCTCCCAGCCCTCTCTTTCAGAGCTCACTTTTTTCTCGTACAGGCACTGGTTGGTGAGTATGATCAGCGCCTCTCCGCGGAATGTCCACTGACAGTGTCGTTGTAGCCGTGTGCTTTAGTTTATCAGCCTATTTGCATCTCTTTCGTTACGACCTCACGACCTCTCATCTCACTCTATCCTGATCACTGCACCGTCACATCTCTCATCCCCGCCATCTCCAACCTCAATATGCG
>NW_025955632.1:0-17606 GCF_022376445.1 Fomitopsis serialis
GCAGTCTTCGTGCACTTGCTGCTCACGTGGCCGCGTTTTGACGCGTCCGACTCGGACGCGTCGGAATTCACCGACGCATTTCTCCCGTAGGTACACAAAGAGAGAGAAATGGTAACGGCGCGAGAGGGCGCGAGCAGAAGGTCGATTGACAGCGCCGGTTAGGAGAAAATAGCGAGAAGTTGTATAGCACCAGTTGACTTGCTGGCGAAGCTCTTAGCTGATGCGGTACTGAACGGGTCACGTGGTCGCGTTCCTCGTTTCTGTTCTCCGCTGTTTCCCGGTTGTTTCCCGCTTATGCCATTCCACATATATATCTCTATCTTCCATCTACTGCTTGCATCGTCTCTTTTCCTCAACGATACAGCGGTCAAACTGAAATCGAAGAGTATTTTAACTGATCAGTTGCAGCGGTAACAGCCTGTGGCAGTGCCACCAGAACTCATCCGGCATTATCCGGATCTCCTCTCCGAGTTGGCCACTGACCAGCACTGACCAGTCTCCGAGCCCGGCGACGTCAATTCCATTTCCCGAGGAAATCATGAACGCATGATGCTAGGTTGGCAACTTGTTGACCAGCGATGGGCCGACGAATTTGAGTCAAGACACTGCTCGCTGATTGAAAGCTCCGAGTCCGTTGTCCTCGGATTGAACTCCAAGATGAGTTTTCCATATGCGCCAAGCCCATTATTAATGCTTACCTGTTGGAATTTCACAGCGGAAGTGGCCACTTGATACGAGGTGGAATCGCCCTGAGGTACTGTTCTGCTAATCCGAAAATTCACTTTCGAGTCATCACTGCAAGCTCGTTGCTGTGACCGTATCTTTGCCTCAGGGTAAGTAAAGATGTTGTCTGCTAAATACTTCGTTTCGTATCTATTTTCACGCTCGGCGGATGCGGTTCAGCTCAAAGTACGTGCTGTGTGCCAAGTACATGCTACGTACCCCACTTGTAATGCTGGACTTGTCAGTGATTCTCGGACGGTGGAGTCTGACCGTCGCCTGCATGTTGACTTACCATCGCGAGTCTGCGAAAGGGACCTTAAGGCTTTACTCCGCATACATTGCTAAACGGCTGATGTGCACTTCGTTCAGGACTCCAAGTACCGGTGAGTCCATTCATTTCTGAGTACAACGTCCATGCCGACCTTGATTTCCAGCTTGTACTTGACCCTTTCTCGGCGTAGACATCGTCGACGTCCGTCTAGATATAAAAAGGAGTGAAGGTAAGTATCTCATCACACATCCTCGCACCAGGCATCTATACTCGCGCAATGGCTATCCCCCGTTCATTTGTTCTCCCAGACCTCTTGGCCGCATGTCCCTTCACGCTCTCCAAGAACCCTCACTTCACCCACGCATCCGCCGCGTCCTCGGCATGGGTCCACAGCCACCGGCTGTTCTCCGACCGCAAACGCGCAGCTTTCGTCCAAGGGTGCTACGAGCTACTCGCCTCGTACACCTACCCGTACGCCGGGCCCGAGCAGCTCCGGACGTGCTGCGACTTCGTGAACCTCCTGTTCGTTCTTGACGACATCAGCGATGAAGAGGACGGCGCCGGCGCGCGCCGCATCGGCGACACGTTCCTGAGCGCCCTGCGCTACCCAGCCTGGGACGACGGCTCCGCGTTGGCGAAGATGACCAGGGAGTGAGCCTTTTGTTTATCCTATGATGACTATCAACCCCACTGTCACGGTCACTGAGGCGGCGAGCAGATTCAGGTCCCGGCTGCTGCACTCCGCTGGTCCGGGCTGCGTTCGACGTTTTCTGAGAGATTGCGAGGGCTACATCGACGCAGTGGCTCAGGAGGCCGGATACCGCGAGCGCGGGTGGTCCTGGACGCGGCATCTTACCAGGCACTACGCCGCGAGAACAGTGCGGTTCGCCCGTGCTTTGCCCTGATCGAATATTGCCTGGGCGTCGACCTCCCGGACGAGGTCTTCGACGACCCGGCGTTTATGGTGCTGTATTGGGCTACCGCGGATATGGTAAACTGGTCGAATGTGGGTCCAGTGTCGTCCTCATTCGGCAAAACAAGAGTGTAACTAACCGGATTCCCCCTTAGGACATCTACTCATACAGCGTAGAGCAGGCGCAAGGCATCGGCGGAAACAACATCGTCACGGTGCTCATGCATGAGCAGGACGCGGACGTACAGGCGTCCGTCAATCTTGCGGGCGACCTTTTCGACGCCCTCATGGATCGTTTCTTGGAAGCTCGAGACCAGCTGCCGAGCTGGGGCTCTGACGTGGACGAGGCGGTCCGAATGTACGTGAAGGGGCTGGAGCACTGGACCATCGGCAACCTCGAGTGGAGCTTCGATACGCAGCGCTACTTCGGACCGCTGCACGCAGAAATCCAGAGGACCCGTGTCGTGCCCATCCGCGCCCATGAAGAGTTCGAGACGGATTAAAGTGGGGAAGTTCTTGCGCGGACGATCTCTTGTGGCGGGTGGTTGACCTGTGAATGACCCGGTTTGCTACCATTGTTCTTATAAGTATCCCGAGCAGAGTACTCTTTAGACAAACTTGTTGTGTTCTTGTACGACATCTGTCGACCTAATGCTTTATGTAACTCCTCGAATGAGCGGACGGCATAGATCAGTACCGTGATTGAATGGAAATACATACCTCAGGCTGTCCGGCCTGCGCGCCTTCGTCCACTTCAGACGCATCGAGGGTAATCGAGAGTTAAAGCCATACTTTAGTCATAGCACATGCGATTCGCGTTCTATCGTAGAGACTAAGAGCTGGCCCTGTGAGGCGCAGTTGATGCCTCCGTTCCCCTTCCTAGCAAGGGGAGAATACCCTAAACGCACATTCAGTTCGGCCCCAGCCCTCATGGAGCTGCTCCTTCGCACTCCGGGTCGACTGCGGGCAATAGACTGAATGCTACGACCCGGTCTCCGTTCTTGGACCATGCCATCGTCCGGCCGCGACGCAGGGCGTGATCTTGCGCGGGTGGAGTCTAGGAATCTGTATGAAGTGAAATCTCAGCGCGTTATGCATGCAAGCAAGTGTAGTATCGTCTGATGAGCAAGACCCAAACCCTTCATAGTCTACTGGGACGCTGGTCTGTACTTCGTCCTTCGAACAGACGCTGAAGAACAAATGAAGAAGGCTCCGAGTGCGTCGCGCGAGAGGCACATGAGCGCGCGGTCGCATTCGCGGGTGTGCGCGTGTCGTCGAGAGATGAGTTCGCCACGATGCGTCGAAGCCTACCATTGCCAATTCACCAGATGCGGACGAGCACGTCATATCGAGGCCACGGCAGCGTCCTGAAGCAGGGAACCACGTTCTGTGACCAACAGATATGAGGAATCCCTTCGGTTGGACTCTGGTCTTAGTGACTCGTGAGGTGCGTCTCCCATACCGCTGTGTGAGCGCGAGGAACTGGATGTGCGGCAGAACCACGCGATGCACAAGAACGGAGAAACTCATTGCAACATGGCGAGCTTCGTCGGGGTAGCGCCAGCACGGTGGGCGTTATTCGTCGACGAGACAATGTTGTGGTATCCGAAGACATGCTCACCATTGTACCGACCAACTTCTAGACCGATGACGAGCTGGCCTGGATCGCACAGAGAAGAGAAGAACACGTTTTGCGGCAGGCGTCCTACCAGAAACAGCTGCGTTATCAGTCAGCGTCTCGTCCAAAGACTATGCCCTTGCGAGAATGGCGGTCGGCCGTAGGAGCAAACTTGGTGGCGCGGGACCATGAGCAGCATGTGAAGATGAACGTTTGTAGGCGTATGACTCTACCGCGAACACCCTGCGTATCTTGTACGTATGCGCCTTCGCCTGCATTGCACATGGGTGGGGATCGTGTGCGAGCTAATAATGCGCGTGGCATGGCCCAGGTAAAATTCCGAGTGGCGCGCTCGAGCTGGGCCACAGACCCACGGCAAGGCGAGCAAGGAGACAAGGCCCGACTCGGAGCGTCGCACAGGGGCCACCGCGCCGCCACCGCCGCGCTAGCAGCATGGCCGGGAGGAGTGGCTGGACACTGCGTTCCGGAAAAGGCAGGCGAGTAGAACGGAGACGCGACACGTGCATCGCGCGGAGCCAATGGGGGCCGGCGCTGGCGGTCGTGCGACGAGGGAAGGGCGGCGAGCGAAGGGCGGCTGGGCAGCCCGGCGCACGTTCCTCCGCACACGACCAATCGTCGGAGGCACGATCATGCCCGTCGCGCAGCTGCCCCCACGCATCCCGCTTCTCGCACCGGCGCACCATCAGCCGCCTATAAACCCTCCACACGACATCTCCGCCTCGCTCAGCCCTGTCGTGTGCGCACTCACCCGCCCCCGCTCCCCCGTCCACGCCCCGACCCGCCATGACCGCAGCCAAGGACGCACCCCCGCCGTACACGGGCAGCTGCAACCCGCCGCGCCGCGCAAAGCGTCCGCGCACAGACACCGCTGACTCGACCCTCAGCGCAGCACACGACACGGCGTCGTCGCGCCGCCCGTGAGACGTGCCCGGCCGGCCATCCTCCCCAAGAGCCCCATCTCCGGGGCAGGCTCGCCGCCGCGAGACGCACTCGACTCCGACTCTGCCGACGAGGACGACTACGAGCCCGACACGCGCTCCACCGCCCAGCGCCGTCGCGGCCGCAAGCCGGGGGCCATGTCGCGCTCCGCCCGCGAGTCCCTCCGCAAGCTCAACCACTCCCGCATCGAGAAGGCCCGCCGCACCAAGATCAACGAGACGCTCGCCACCCTGAGCACCCTCGTCAACGAAGCCGAGCAGGAGAGGGCCAAGGCCGCGGGGGAACCACCGGGGGAACCAAAGGCGAAGGGCAGGGCGGCGGAGGAGAAGGAGTTCAAGCTGGACGTGCTCGTCAAGACCGTCACGTACGTGCAAGAGCTCCTCGAGAAGGTGCGCACGCTCGAGGCTGCCGCGGGGGCCTGCCCGCATTGCTCCCGTGATCGCGTTGCGGGATCCGCGGCGAGCCTGAAGAGGAAGCGGCCCGTGGAGGTGCAGGCCGAGCGGGACATCGATATGGACGTCAGCGTCGACGACGAGCACGACGACGACGTCGAGTATGCGGGCGACGACGAGAAGGGCGACGGGGAGCCCGAACAGCGCCCGACCACGCTCCCGGAGCGCTCGCCCGCCCCCGCTGCCGCCCGCCCGACGCCCTCCCCGCGCCTGCCGTCCATCGCCGCGTGGCTGCCGCACCCCTACGTCGACCCGAGTTGCATCGCTGCCATTTCGGACTCTCGCACCACGACGGCCTCGCAGCTCCCCTCGCCCCCGCCCTCCGGGCCCTTCCGTGCTGCCCACATCATCGCAGCACGCGACGTCCCCGCGCTCACGCTCCCCGCGCCCGCGCACCCCATCGAGCCAACCAAACGCGCCAACGCGGAGAAGCAGGCGGAGAAGGACGACAGCCACGCGCGCTCGCCGACGTGGACGCCGGAGGACGAGAACGCGGCGTCGCTCCTGCTGCAGATGAGCGGTTCGCCGGCGTCGATGCGGTCGAGCTCCGCGCCGACCAGCTCCGCGTCGAGCGCGGGCGTTCCTGCGTTCGCGCTCCCGAAGGCGATGGACGCTGCGCCGGTGCGCAGGATGTCGATGACCCGTATCAGTGAACGTGGGCACGCGACGGAGAAGGGGGAGGACGCGAGGAGGAGCGGAGGCGTCCAGGCGGAGACGCCGAGTTCGCTGTTGGGCTTGGGGCGTTGAGTCCGAGTCGCGCGATGCTTCTGAGGACTCGAGGAACGACAGACGGGCGGATTAGAGGGGACGACGACGGTGTACGATAGGTAACTTATCATTCTCTATGATTTCCTCCTCTCTTTAGAACTCGCGAGCTTCAGCGCGGGTCCCGGTTGTGTTTGGTCGATACGATACCAAGGTGGAATGCTTCCGATTTGCGACCGCTGTGTTTGTTGTACAATAGATGGGCAATTGGAGGCTTGAGCGACTTTCTATGATCAGGAAGAATGGAGACATCGTGGTCCAGAGGAGGAACTCGAGAACGTCTGCGAGTCGTTGACTATAGTGCGCCTCCAATCCGTTCGTCAGAAAAGAACATAATCGCACATAGCAATGAGGCTGCGAGGCACGAAGTCGGCACGAAGGGTGAAGGTATTGTTTACGTCGGTGTCTGCCCAACTGCCGGAGACTATTTAATTCGCTCGGGCCGCGGTCCCCGATCTCAGATCAGATCAGATCAATTGCACGACGGGTCACGGTAAGTACTGCAGGAGGCGCCGACTGTAGTACCTATGATAGTATTTATAACCCCTCCTAACTACTGTGGATTTATACAGTCAATCGCAAGGTCCGGACGACATGCGCAGAATACTTGGCGCCTCCGACAGCCAGGCCTGACAATGGCCCATGTGTCCTGCGGACACTTCGGCCCCGGGGTACAATCAAAATTCACCCAGATCCGTTTTTATATTCTGGCATTCCAACTAACTAGGTCCGAGGACTTTATTCTAGACGGAACGAGCCCGACGGGCCGCTTTCTGAGGATGCGCGGCTTGACAGGCGGTCCGGCGCTCATACGCTCGGAAGTTCTCACGCTGGTCTGGTGCAAGCTCGTACGCGATGTTAATTATCCTCGTTCCTCTGCCGGTTCTACCACCGTGCATTCACTTTTACTTGATTGCCATGGTATGTTTCTACATGCAGAAACCTTCAACGGAGTTTATCGGAGCATGGGTCCAACTGGTAAGCAAATATCTGGTGTTCGGCTCTCAGCGGCTAACCCATCTGCGATTATCTGTACAAGTCGGTCTTAGGGATGTACGACAAACAACCGTCAGCACGATATCGAAAGATAACTGTTCGTCGCTATGAAGCGTGATCATCTGCAGTTATCTTGCGAAATCGTACAGCGGTGAGTCGATCTTTCTCTGTCTGCACATATCAGCAGAATGCAGTTTTGCTGATGACCGTCGTCTAATCCGGAACACCTGAACGTCGCTCAAGCGCAAGTACTAGGGGAGCTCAGACTAGGGGAGCTCAGACTGAACGGGTACGGGTACGGACCGGCGTCCCCGTGACGTACCCTTGCCCGTCCCCGTACCCTAGTAACCCTTGCCCGTTCAACGTTCAGTACTCAGTCTCAACTCCTCGGCTACTAGGTGTGTCAGAGTCTCAGCCTGAAAGCGACATGACCAAACCCTTGCTGTTGATCATGATGCCGTTTCTCTACAGTCTTCTCTACTTACTAGTACCACTCTGTTAGTAAGGTCGGGCCCCGTAAATCCCTGGACGTTCATATAAGTGACTCACTGGTATTTGCAGGCGCAGCGTTTGTGTGCGCCGCCGTACAAATCACGGCTCGGGGCCTACATTAGACCCTGATCAATCATGTTTTCGCTTTGTTCGCAATGCTGCAGCGCTCTGGGCTATATACGGTGAGAATCACGTCGTCTGGTTCCATAAGAATTCAGTCACTTGCGCTGACTTCGACTCTCTCAGACTCCCGGCGCGATGGGAAGGTCAACCGTGAAGTAGTGTTCGTTCCACAAATTGCTGCCCTATCCAATCGCGTGTGATGTGTCGCCCGACTATGATTTGCAAGCTCATAATACATCACCCTTGTGACGTCCATTTGGAATCTGCGCTGACCCTCCTGTCGGATTGCAGGCTTACTGTTCGCGTCGACACAATCCGAATTCATATAGGTCATCTCAACTACAGAGGCCAAATAGCGATACTGCCTGAGGCAGCGATGTGATCGACGTCCTCAGTGTTCTCACAGGATTGTCGCCGCGGTCACGGTGTCCTTCAACATACACATGTAGACGGTTCATATGTCAGTCCCGGTTTTCCTGGTGAGCTCTCGGTCTATTGCATTAATGAGATATGCACTACCTTCCTGTTGCTAAGCAGGCATATTGACACTCGCGGCCGGTGAGCGGCGCTGAACGGCCACGCAGCAGTGCCGCAGCGGTGATGGGGTTCAATAAAATGAGGCAAACATCAATTCAGTGTGACAACAATTGCTTCACAGCGTAAGCGGCTCATCGGCTTGTAGCTTACTCCCACACCCTCCAGTTCATGTTACTTCCGTCACAGAGATAACCGCCGAGACCAGGCCTGGTCATTTCATCGATGCTAGCAAAGGCAAGACCGGTCATGGTTTGCAGCAGGTCCGGATCTTCCCAGTTCATAAGCTTCCCTATCACTAATTCGGTTTTGCCGGTCCTAACGAAGATCATCACCTTGGAGCCATTCGTGGAGAAGCCCCAATTGCATTGGAAATAGTACATCTCTCCCCATATCTATGGTGTAAGGGAGAGCTCGAACGTGAGTACCAACAAGGCTGTGAAGTTAAATCTCTGGCGGCATACCTGTTTCATCAATTTGACAGGCAATAGACTGTTATCCCAAAGGAAGGTGCCATCATTATTGACGACATCTCCCGATGTTACCAGTCTATATGTTTTGTTCGTGTAACTCCATGATGTCTTCACCTCACCACACAAATTGGCACGATAGATGAGTTTTGCATTGACCTCGGTTTGCATGTCAGGGGTGTTCTCAGTGGGAGGATCCTGTACCTTGACTTGTTTTGTTTTACGCGAGCTCTTCCTTTCTCCAGAGGACATAGCACTTTGAGGACTCTTATTCTGCAAGAGCCTTCTGGCCGGTAAGTCCTGTTTATCAGAGCCTTTCACCTCCTCCACATTCTTAGTATCTTGGGCATCGGGGACAGGTGGGTTTGATATGCCAATTTGGACCCCAGTAGTGCCCCCGATGTCTGGTTCGGACCTTGAGTCCGGGTACGACCACTTATCTTGCTTGGTGGCTCGTCCGGGCCTGCCATGAAACAGGATGTAGTCGGGGTAGCCAGACGAGTTTCGAGTTTTCGTCATGTGAAGAGCATATGTGGCTCGTCCAAAGCGGGGGAAATGGATACGATGCGGGTCGACAGCTTCCCTGTCCAAGTCATCCATTTCAAGTGCGTCCATGCTGACTGTATTCTCATAACGAGTCTGTGTTTGTTTAGATAAGTCAGGGTTGCCCCAACAGTATATCACGGAGGAACGGCGTACCCTCAGCATGAGATCCAAGGCATTTGTCAGCTGGACCTTCACTTGATCCTGAATAGATGGCTCTGACTCCGCGACCTGAGGCCCATAACGACTGTGTAAGCCAAGCCAGTTGGCTAGGGAAGTTACTGCTTCATATTGTGGGCGCGCAGTTGGGAGCGGTGAAGAACCAGGGCCAATTGTCGTCATGCCTTCGATTTGATTACCATTCACTGCTGGCGGCCTCCTGTAGATAGCGGTAAAGAATGCTCGCTGTGCATCGGATTCAGGTATAATGCCTCCGCTATCGGGATCCGCGTATGCACAGAGTCTCGCATTTAGTTTTTCGCATTTCTTCAGGCTTATTAGTCGGTCTCCAAGACCAAGCTCATTGACTGTCTTGGCAGGCTTTGTATGGCTTGATTTTAAGGTAGAGCACTCTTTAAAGCGCACAATGGGCCAGCACACTGTCTGCACGGGAGCCGGACAATCTCCTAAGAAAAAAAATGGTATCTGTGACCCCCGGCATGAAAGTCCACAGGGATTGGAGTAGGGAGGCCGGCGACATAGATACGGGGTGGCAGATAAAGATGAGGCAGCCCTGCATTATCGACCTGAGGCCCTGGCGGAATGTGTTGAGCCATGATCTTCGATGTAAGATGATGCACTGGCAGGTTTCGGGAGTTATGGGTCGAGTGGTTGCTGAATGTGGGTCTCGAGACGCAGTCATGCATGCAATATATACCTGTAGCCCAGGCCTTCAAGTTGCGGAAGTTTTGGACAATACTACGGTGACGTCAGCACAACTGACACTTGAAAGATGTGGTTTCGTCAGCACAACGGCAGCTGTTACTGATGCATTTTTTGATAGACAATTGAAGCCCGGCAGCCATCATGATGCCAGTGGGAAGCCGGTTACAAGTGGCGTCAGGTCTAGGATCATACAACACGTACTACGTCAACATCACTGCATTCGCAATCAGGTAAAACATCTATCATTCTGAAATTACAATAACACGGCGGTGGACATCATCAGAGTTGATACAGGTTGGGGACTCGGAGCCTGAGAGGCCCCTGAGACGATACTCGTACTGGCATTACGCGCCACTGCTGTGCCGGTCTAATTCTTACGGCGGGTAACCAAGCGGGCAGACTCGAACTTGGACAGACAACTCAAGTACTCAAGGAGGCGGCTGCGGTTGCGTCGCCGCGGAACGGCCGGGACTGTAGCAAAACGCGAGTGTGCCAGTGGACGAATAGTAAGTACTACGTTAGTAGGTTATGTAAGCATCCTTGTAAGACCCATGTTGGCTCATAACTTAGTAACTTACGACCGAGAAGGTTTGAGGCTGCTGAGACTAGTAAATATCTAAGTGGCACTCATCGCAATTGCCGTCTTTCTAAAGTGTACAGCCTGCGATATGCGTTAGGTTCAAGTTGAAGCCTGAGGTTGAAGGCATTGCCACGTCTGTAGATATGACTGACAATTGTTGCAAGTATCAGCTATTGATGTCGATGACTGGGATAATAGACTGCCAAATCAACCTCCCAGGCTCGGAGAGTCACCAATCACGTACATACACCAACTGGAAGTCGAACAATACTTACAAGCTCCGGCGCTCGCACACGCATGTGGCGCGAGACGCCGCTCAAATAGCGCCCAGCCTGGCTCTCCTAGGGTTATAAATGGTGGCCTTAGATTCGTCCATCATCCGCCGATTCAAATTGCCCCACCGTGACCACCAAAGTTGAGCAGTATGCAGAGTTGCACTGACGCCGAGAAGCCAACGATGGTGAGCCTCAAATCCTAGTAGTAGACAAGTGGCGTGGTCAGTCTCATTCCAGTCATCCATCATAGCATTTAAATACCGCGAAATCACTCGTCATTTATGGTCTCATTAAGAGCAGTGATGGTGTAGAAAACTCCCTTGTCCTTGACAGACAGACCTCCGAACTCCTCGAGTCTACCATCGTCAATATTTCGGACGAGTCTGACTGGCGTTTTTTCATTGCGCCCCCTGCCATGCACCCTCCGCCTATCCTCCCGCCGGACGGGAATCTCGAACTCCATCTCGAACTGAGCGAGGTGATAAATCAAGAGGGCCGCCACCACGTCTACAGAGTCGTTCCGCGGACGTCGCACGAGTCGTCTCAGGCGTTCACCTACCCACCCATGGTCATCAAGGTCTCTGCGGAATCCGAATCCGATGGTCAGGGCCTCGCTAAAGAGGCCGCAATGTATGACCATCTGATTTCTTTGCAAGGAAGCGTCATCCCGCGCTGCTACGGGTACTTTACACGGCCCTCCAGTCTTTTCGGAAACGTTTGCTTGATGCCTAATGCGAATGCGAGCCTCAGCATCTTGCTACTCGAGTTCGTAGGCCGCCCCGTGTCCGATTATTACGGTCTCGGCCAAGACCTGCGGTGAGTTGATGGTATCTGGCATCGCTTCTAACCTTGGTGTGACTCACTGCAATTGTCCGAACCAGAGAGGACCTCTATGACATGTACAAGGATCTCTGTGAACTCGGGATCTATCACCATGATCTGCGGCACGAGAACGTTTTGTGCGTGGATGAAGACTCGGAGCTTGAGGGTCGAGTCCCAAGTCTGGCATCACCCAGGACTGGCCGTGTCTACGGATTCCGCATCATTGATCTCGAAACAGCGGAGCAAACGAACGTGAGGCCCGATAGGCTATACATCGAATGTGACCATGTCATCGAGGAGATCATCAGGGATTCCGAGTAGGATAACTTGAACGCATTGTCATGTTTATATCATCGTCTGGCTTAGAGTGCCCATTGATAATGCGATAGGTGATTAGTAACAATGACACCCTCAAGCGAGTCCTAGGCTGTTCATATGATGTCTGTGGCCGGAGGGGCAGGGAATAGTATTGTGAATACCCGGCGGGTTTGTTTACGGTTCATCCCGTTCTCAGCCTGGCGAGGAGGATTGAGCGCACACAACAAGTTACACTGAGGTGGAGCTTGCCACTAGTCTCATTACTAGATACGTTGCGAGTACAATATCATCGTGGCTGATAGTTCATAAAAGCCAACGTAGTAAGAAGACTCCCGCCGAACCCTGACACATCCTACCTACTAGATACGTCGCTCAAAACTCATACCGCCCCAGAGTGACGGTACATGTGTACCGTAACCAGAAAATTGTTCTCCGGGAAATTACACTTGAGCCTATGCCCCGACTCATTGCGGACCAGGCTGCACATCGGAGCCGACCCCGACAACTGGATCCCTGCGAGTACTCGCTGCTGGTCGCAGATAGACAATTTTATGATTCTGATTGCATATTATGCTGCGAGCGATGGCTGCCTTCCCACTGGCAACACCCGCCAGTCACTCAACACCTGATACCTATCGGACGTAGTGCAGCCGCCCTCCCCCCCAGCTCGACACCGGCGAGGCACAGGATGTGAAAACAGATGAGTTCTGGAATTCGTAGGCAAAGTTATCTCAATGGTCCTCTCCCACTAGTAACACACGCTCTTGCCATGCGGAATCACGGGAAACGCAAGTCGAATACATGCATCAAGTTGATCCACCAACGTAACGCATCACCTATGAGGCTATGACTCAGACGCCCCCACTTCCTTCATCCTAGTAGTATTCCCCGCGAGGACGGATGGGAACGACGCGCGTCCTCTTGATTTCCGCGTGCAGTGGTCCGAAGTAACGCTGGGTATCGAAGCTCCACTCGATATTCCCGACAATCCAGTACTCCAGCGCCTTCACATACTTCTGGACCATCTGGTCGACGGCGGAGCCCCAGCTCGGCAGCTGGCTCTGAGTCTGCAGGAAGCGATCCATGAGGGTCTCAAAGAGACTCCCCACGCGATCGGCGGCGGTCTGCACATCGGCGTCCTCGTCGTGCATGAGCACCGTGACGACATTGTTCCCGCTCATCCCCGCCGCCTGTTCCATATTGTATGAATAGATGTCCTGCTCGAGGTGTCAGAGTGCAACGGAAAATTCAGCAGGAGCGACTCACGTTCGACCAATTGATCATGTCCACCGCAGCCCAATACAACGACATAAATGTCGGATCGTCGAGGACTTCGTCCGGGAGCTCTATGCCCAAGCAGGACTCGGTGAGGACCAAGCACGGGCGTGTCGCGCTGTTCTCGCGCCGCAACGCTTCGTAGGAGGCCATGTCAAGGACAACCCCACGTCCTCGGAGCTCGGCCTCCTGAGCTACTGCGTCGATATAGTCCTCGCAGTGTTTGAAGAAGCGTCGGACGCAGCCCGGACCTGCGCATTGGAGCAGCCGGGCTCTAAATCTGTTCGGTGCATCAGCCGACGGCTCAACGGCCTGAGCGGGCAGAGGACTCACTCGATGGTCATCTTCGCCAACGCGGAACCGTCGTCCGAACCTGGGGTGCGCAGAGCGTTCAGGAATACGTCGCCGGTGCGGCGAGCACCGGCGCTATCCTGTTCGTCGCTGACCTCGTCGATGACGAACAGGAGGTTCACGAAGTCGCAGCACATCCTGAGGTGCTCGTGGTCGGCATTCGGGATGACGTACGAGACGAGTAGCTCATAGCACTCATGGGTGAAGGCGGCGCGCTTTCTGTCGGGGAAAATCCTGTAGCTGTCGACCCAGGCCGACGAAGCTGCGGCTGCACTGGCGTGGTGAGGATTTATGGAAGCCTTGAACGGGCATAGAGCCAAGAGGTCAGGCAAGACGAAAGAGCGAGGAGTAGAAGACATGGCTTAAGTGTGCTGCTATACTGGTACCAGCGACCCTGCTTTTATGCGATTTTGTGTATGACGGAAGACCAGAGCTGAAGCGGACTAGTGAGCCTTCTACCAATTGTGCAAGCAAGACGCGCACTTTCCAGAGAGAAAATCGTGCCATTAGGACAGACGAGCCGGTGTTTGGGCCGGCCCAAATGGGTTGCGTAGCGGCCGTGCAGTTCTGTCGAATGTTGTGTCTTCGCGCAGTCTCGCGAGAGAGTGCTGGCCAGTGATATTTGTCTTTCCGCGAGCTTCCTTCTCCAAGCATGGAAGCGGGCTACATGGTGCTCAAGGCTTGCAGCCAATGACCTATGGCCATTCTTGAGACGTCAATTGCTATATTATTACATCTGAACTACGTACCTAGACATGCGCGCGGACGACAAGTCTCATTTGGACAGTGATAATCTGTGTGCCGCTGGCCTTTGGTAGGATACCCTCCAATTCCTGACAGCAATCGCGAGAAATGCATGCCGGCATGAATCTACCTAGAAGAGCGGCACATTGATATTCGGCCATAACTCTCCGCAGTGAACTGTGTTGTTCGCAGCTCATCAGACGTACCGCTAAGTGAGCAGTGCTGCAGCCTGCGAACAAGAGGGCATGCCGTCCAGTAGGATTAATGTCAATTTCATACATGTACACCCGCGAACATTGCAGCGAACAGACTGACGGAACACTTACAACTTCTGTTGATGATCCGACCCAGACACCACATGTGGCGTAGCACCACGCTGGGGAGGGAAGTCGCACAGTATAGCCAGAGATGCTCCGCGGCTTCTCAGTCTAATCTGGGCTCGTTGACGCGAGCCACTCATCCACCTGCGTACTGGCTCTCAGTTTCGATGTACTCTGCAGCGTTAACAGACATGAGGTAGCTGCACCTAATGCTTACTGGCCAGTAGTCATTATCAATATAGGCTATTCGAGCAGTCGGTGCAAGCATACGTACTCACCAATCTTTCCACTGGCACAATGCTTCGTTTGTGTGAGTAGTTAGCAGGCAATGGCAGCATACGGATCGCAAGATATCAACTGAACCCTCTAGTGCTGACCTGAATGTCAGAAACGATCCTCGCAGTCAATCCCTCATGGCGCTTTTAGGTCACTGGCTCGAAAGCAAGGATACCGTAGATAAGGTACCAAAGCATGCTGCCCCATCGTTACCTCGACACATCGTTCAGGACCGCCGACTTCGGCGACGGATCCTCGCCTCGCCTCGCCTCCTCCACGTACCTGCGCATCAGCCCCACAACCTTGCGCAGGTTCAGACTATGCTTCGCCGAGATTGGAATGACGTCCGGAGCCCTCTCGCCAACCACACTGCCCACCGGGTCCTGAACCTGCACCTTCATCTCCCTCTCCACAAACTCTTCCAGCTTCTTCAGCTTCTCGCGCGCCTCCAGCACAGCTTGCGGGTCCTCCTGGCCATCCTCGCTTGGGCCTCCAAGTAGGTCGGCCTTGTTCGCGAGCACCATGCGTGCCTTCGGGCTCAATCCGGGCTTGTATTTCTCGATTTCGTCCCGGAGCACGCGCAGCTCATCCCACGGCGCGGGCGACGAGAGGTCCACGATATATACGAGCGCGTGCGACCGCTCGATTGCCCGGAGGAAGGAGTGGCCGAGGCCGACGTTCGACGACGCCTCCGCGATGAGCCCCGGGTTGTCCGCGACTGTGAAGCGGAACGACTCGAGCGGGTCGTCTTCCTCGACAGCTCTCGCCTGGTTTCGCGTGAGTGCGTCAGCGAGCGCGCCGCTTTCCATAAGTTCTTTTTCGTGCTGGGCTTCTACCCAAGTCTCGTCGTAGACAGTGCCGTCCGAGCCCTGGAAGCTACCGTCGTCTGCGACGCGTATGACAGCGACGACCGGGTTGAGCGTCGTGAACGCATACCCCGCCACCTCCGTCTTGGCGCGTCCGCCGGTCAGCGCCCGCAAAAGGGTGCTCTTCCCGGCGTTCGGCATGCCTACGAGGCCGATGTCCGCGAGGAGCTTGAGCTCGAGCGACAGCGAGATGCGCTCGCCATCCAACCCGCGGGTGGCAAACTTCGGCGAGCGGTTCTCCGTCGACAGGTAGTGCGGGTTGCCCACTCCGCCGTGCCCGCCAGCCGCGATGAGATGGCCCATGGTGTCCGGTCTTCGGTGGCCCAGCGGGGCGTTCAGATCCACTTCATTGTCTTCCGGCTCATCCGACTTGTCGAGGTCAAGGTAGATCGGGCTCATGGCCTTCTGTCGGCGCAGGTGCCTCCGCTCGCGCTCTTCGCGATACAGCGCGCGCTCAGCTTCCTGGAAGAAGCTACGCTTCATGTTCTCATCCTCGTACGTCGGGTAGTGCGCCCATCTCCGCGCGCGCAGTTGCTTCTTGCGCTCCTCTGGATCGAGCCCTTGCAGCGCTTCCTCCTCGGCCTCGTACTCGTCCCTGGCCCGCCGTGGGTCGTCGCGCGAGAGTTCACGCACGATAGTACCGACCGGCACCCTAATGATGGTCGGCGGTGCATTCTTGCCGTTCTGCCATGTACCTTGCCCAGTGCCTCCTGCCTGCGCTCGTATTCGAGACGACACGGACGATAGGGTAGTGAGATGCGGTGTCGCCATGATATAGACGTCTCCGCCACGCCCGCCATTCCCGCCAGACGGCGGTCCGTAGGGCTTGAATTTCTCGCGATTGAACGCGACGCACCCGTTCGCCGCCTTTTCCTGAGCACCGTTAGAAGTGAGTAGGGACTACATGACGTGTCGGCGGCACGTACCTCCACGGACATGGACGACTATGTGGTCGAGAAACGTTTGTCCCTGTGGTCAAGCCTTCAGATATATCAGACTCACGGAGTAACGATGACGGAGATCACAGGACCATAAGACAAGGCATACTAGGGAGCTCGCTGCAGAACTAGAACACTACACGGATGGTGCCCTGTGTTCCACGACCTGCGTGCAAGTAATGAGACATGCGAATATGCCTCGCAAACGTCAGGGATAGGCGCACTCTACAGCCCTCTAAGACGAGCCGACTGAACTCACCATAGAGGCTTCACAACCAGCAGGAAATGTAAGAAAGGATGGGTATGGAATCTACGAGCTTTTCTGGTACACTCACATTCTGCCGTCTCTTCCACTCTGTCCTTCGCTTCCGCCGCAGCGCATCCAGGTCATTCTCCTTCTCTGCTCCCTCGGTGTCTTCTGTTGTGGTTGAGAACGACCGACTTGTCCGCTGGAAAGAGAAAGCGCTTCGCCGACAGGTGCAGCGACTGAACGGACGCAGAATGTGCAAGAGGCTCATACGCCTGTCCACAACCAGAGTGACGGGGGCTGAGCAACTACCAAACAACTACACAAGACTGTCTGTTACGTCGTCCGCGATTCGTCGAGACCAAACAATCAAGAATGCGGGAATGAAAATGGAGAGGGGTTCAAGTTGAGATCTTGAAAGCAAGGTTTCGCCACTGGCGATCTTTCCCGTGAATGTACACTCGACCATGGCGCTTAAACAGTTATAACTCATACCGAGTCTATATGTACAAGGTGCAATTGACGAGACGCAAGTTTATGTTTTGTGTCAGTCCGTAAGGCAATCTATAATGAAACGTATGGATACAAACATTCCGTAAGGACAACCTGGAACCAAAGGACTAGACGAAGCATACGGCATATACGACAGATAAACTACGGTGAGACAAGCAAGGTGGGATACGGATGTGCAAGCAGATTGCGGGGGCACATGCCGCGCGTACAGATGCCGTGTCTCCTCGAGAAACTGGGCACGAAACCCAACGTCAAGAACCGAGACAGGAACATCGCACAGCAGAAGGAGATAGAGGGATCATAGGAGTGGGGTACAGGTAGATAGGAACACGATTC
>NW_025955633.1:0-17526 GCF_022376445.1 Fomitopsis serialis
CTACACTGGCTCTCCGCAGAATCCGCGCTGCAGTATTGACAACTTTCCGCTCGGGCAGAAGACTGGGGACCTTCAAGCACTCAGGAAGGAGATCGATCTGCCACTCGGTAACCCAAAAGGCAGTACGCATTGCCTTTCTGGTCAGCGCAGTACAGCCGTGCGACCCGCTCCTCTCATTCACTACCGCACGTAGTACCCAATCGGCCCGCAGTAGGCCTGTACCCGAGGTACCGAAGTGTTCCTGTACGGGAACAGTCTGGGTCTGAGTGCTGACAATGAGCACCGATCAGCAATCTGACTGGTACTTACTGCCGCTGTACGGGTAGGGCATGCGATTCCTCCCACTTTGAAACCACGCAGCCAAGGCCAGCATCGGATCCCCCTATCATCCGAACGTCACCGTCGTCAACGAAGACTACACAGCTATGGCCTAAGCTTCGCGGGCAGAAGTGCGTACTGGCTACTCTGCATTAGTGCTCAGAGTTAGCGCTCATGATCGAACCAGGGATCACGCTCACGATCTCCGACTTAGGTCCACCGCTGCTATCTCATCGAATCACCTGTGCGGAGATGTTTTCAAGGCGTTGTCATCGCGCTAGGTCGAAATAGCAAGTAGTGTACCAGTACCAGAGCCAGGGACCCCGAAAAGTAGCATTGGGCGTGGCTTGAATCCCACGTGTATTGCGAATGTCTGCTGCTCCACTCCGGAGAGAAGCGCGACACAGATGCGGCCACGATCCGCCTGGAGGGCGATGTCCAATACAGCGGCTTATAACATTGGTACATGCACGCCAAAGGCCTGCGGATGTTGAATACTGAATGCGTATTGACGTGCTGAGAGCAGGTGCAGTGGACCCGACGTTCACGGTGACAACCACGCAGGAGGAAGACCAAGTAGGTAACGAGAGTGGCACCTGCGATTAGGCTGTGAGAACGGTATGTACCGATCGCTCGGTGCAGAGTCCCGATCAGAGCCTGACATACTGCGACTCCAGATGCGACTCCAAACTGCAGAGGTTGGCCGCTATCGTAACATGCGCGAACACCATGTGAAGGCCACGCAGTACGATGCCGGTCGAAATGGTCATCGTGTGCGCATGGACATGTGTCTGGAGACAGAACATGCGTCTCGCGACCTGTAGATACCTTGTTAGTCACGATCGGACCATGAATAGCAAGGGCGCTGCCGCAGCGCCCATATGCCGAATTAACAAGCTTCGCTCCGTTCGAAAGAACGTTACCTGTGCAATCGGCGTCGCCCATGAAGCTGCTGTAGAATGTGATACGCTGTCTCCGCCGAAGCATCGGCAGAGGTACGTTACAAAGAGCATAGGACGATGTATCAGCGCAGGCGCTTGCTCCTGGTGAATCTCAATACTTAGATCTTCGCCAAAAAGGAGAGTGAAGTTAGATTCCGGCATGCGATTGGTGGAGACCCGAGACCTAGGTCTCTGCCCGATTTGGCCACTGTTTGTGAACGGCCTCCTTGTCCAGGCTCTCGTGAGCACCAGTCCCGGTCCCTAGGTACTGGCAGTTGTCTAGACCGTGAGTGTCTAGATCAATCGAGAGCGTTTACAGGCAAGTCAGCTGGAGTTGCGAAGTCAGTACGGTGGACTGTGGTCGCCGCTGACCTCGGATCATGGTCTGGGGCGAGCACCCGGAGGCTAGGAAGATAACGTCTCGACTTTGCTGTGTTTTCCGTATCCGCAAGTGCGAACTCACGTTCTGGCACCCCATTTTGCTTCGGGACGTGATGCCGGCATGGCTCGGCAGCATGATGAAGCCACACTTCTGTAGTCACAGTCAAGAACTGACGGATGGCACGGTGGTGACATCTGCTGACCTGTGGTCTGTGCAGCGGCCCAGCAGGCACATAGGCGCTCCCCGGCTGAGGAGCCGAACGAATCTCAAACGCGGAGGATAGTCCTAATATTCGTCACCAATGAACTTAAAAGATCTAAGCCTCTGTCAGTGCACTAGGAAGATGTAGTAAGCGGTGTAATTTGGACGAACCTTATTCCAGCTCCACAGCCTTGCAGCAGTCGACCGCGACGCCGAGAGACACATGAGGACCATGCGCTTCGTTAGCACAGACCAGGTGCTTGCGAAGCAGCCCCGAGTATGAATTCGGTCTGACAGAGTACTTACCACTGACAAGCATTCGAAGCCCAGGTATCGGAGAGTTCCAGCAGGCCCGGGGCGCTTCCGACATTCAGGTAACCGGGTTGACAGCCTCACATCGGTGTGCCTCGCGATCTACGCCCATTGTACCGTGGCACATCCCCGTGTGTACTGAACTGCTTCCAAGCTCTTCTGCAGAATATGATCGGCGACTGCCTGCAGCTTATGCCATTAGCGCGGGCATCACGCACAAAAATTGATAAAAATGATAGTCGATAACGGTGGAGCCTTTGTTTTGAAAGACTATGCCGCTACGCAGTGACTCATCCCCGGGTAGAAGGTACGGCGTATCTCGTCAAGTGGCTCCATGATATTGGTAGACGGGCACATCAGCGACTGTATGGCACTCTTCAGGAGAACGAGCTTGATCGATGCAGCTTCCGCCGGTCGATGGGCACGGCGGCGCGGGATAAGGTAAAGTACTCAGCCGCACAGGAGCCTCGGGTCAAAGGGCGACAAACCTACTCACGAGGTTCGGCGCAGAAGAGGGACACAGGCGTAGGTGCCGCGGCGCAGAGGCCAAGGTTGCAGGGCGACAGCGGAGAACCATCGGCTCGGAGTTGTGCCCTGGTGATGGACATTGCATGGAAGCGCAATCACAGGCGCACGGTCCACAGAGGGCAACTCATACGCAGCGCTCCCGCGTCGCGACGTCAGCGGCTCACACGCCAAACCGCACAAGCATGAGCCACGTACCGCAGACCTGCTCCCAGAAGTCGGGCCCGGAATCGACTTGGGCGCATTCCTTACGCCTTTTCCAAGACGGCAGAAGGTCCGACCCGCTGTGAGAGAATTACTGAGCAAGTCGACGTCGCCGTGGAGTTTATCGGGGCACACCGACAAAGTTGGCTTGAGTAACGGCTCCTCCAGAGGTATTTCGTACGTTTTGAGAATTCACAGGCGCATCTCGCCCTTACCGTTCACAGCGGACTGGTCCAGACCATGTCCCCGATACGGATGCCTTCTGGTTGCTGATCATGATTTCGGACCTTGTTCGTCCTCGTCGTGGCGCATCTGTGCGGTGCCGTGTCACATTGATTCAGAAATGCTGGAGGCGGATTTCCGACATGCATCTCTGCAGTGCCACGTCTGGAATAGATGCCAGACTTCAGCTGTGCAAGATTTGAACTCTGTGTGTCTCACCGAATGCAATACATACGGAGCCCCGTGGCCGTGCACAAGCGTGCGGGCCAGGAGCGCTACATGTCATCCCCAGCCACACAGTGCATTGACGGTCTTCTCTGCCATCCTGCGGCTATGACATCCGCCGGTTCGCCCTCATCTCTCGGCGAGAGTACACCGGATGAGGGAGGGCGTATAGCCCTCGGAGGAGAGTTCGGCATACCTACCTCAGACTCTGTACACATGTTGACAGCTCAGGCCCAGGGTCGTAGTCCGAGTCTGATGAATCCCGTCATGATCAGCGGCCACCGACCGACCGCCAATGTCATCGACGTTCTCTTGTAAATCCTGGAGTTGAGCCCGACAGCAAATCGGACACCCTCAGTCGGGGACACGATTCGGAAGAAGTACGTCATGTCCCTGCACGGGCCTGTAAATTCAGTGCATGGTGTAATGCTCGCCGCACCTGCCGGAACAGCTGCGTGTCACCGCCATGATTGAGTAAGCCCTGCCGTGGTTGTCGCTGCGAATGCGAATTTGGAATGGGGCCGCAACGAGCACCGTCTTCCGCGATCGATTCGGTACGCCTGGCACCCATTGGAGGGACCTCGGGTGCATTCCCAGAACCACAGAATTGGCAACATTCACTTGACCGATATCGTGGCCGCCGGGGGACGAGACCAGCAGCGAACTGTGTGCGTGTGTGGCGAAACTTGTGTGTCGCGAAAGCGCGTGTGGCGAACTGAGTGCGTGTGGCGATCGGTAGTGCGAGTGGCGTTGGCGATCCTGCGTGGCGAGCGCGAGGCTGCCGTAAAGATTCAAGAGACCCGGCCCTGCATTCGGAAGAACACAGCCGAGAGAATGAAGAAATTAAGACATGCTTCGTCGAAGACATTGGGTGCGTTCAACGCCACTGGGTGCCATGGTATCAACGGAATTCAGAGGGCTGAAACTTCTGAGGAGATCGTGTGAGCTACTTGGTACTAGTAGTCACTCACTGCGCAGCCAGCATGTGAGACGGTGATGTTGTAGCCAGAGGGCGTGCTCACTGTAAGTTCCTAGAGGTTGCTGCAGCCTGAGGGTGACGCCACAAGTGCATTCAAACCCGAAGTGTACCACAGTTACGTAAGCTACGCCCCCTTGGAACCTTAGCCCGGCGTCAATCCTTACGCTCACGACCTTCAAGAGACTTGTATGTAGGCTCACTTGGGACACATGTTACAATTCTTTATGAGATTGTTTGAACCTAAGGGGCGATGTACGAAGTAGTATTACATGGTATCCTCATAGTATGATGTACAGTAACATAAGCAATTGAAGTTAGCAATAAGTACAGTACGATGACAGTAGGTAATGTCGTGCAAACTGTCACGGTCAACGTGCGAGCCGCCTATCGACTCGGTGTAGAATGTCTGTGCCGCAGGAGCGGATATGGGTATACTAGGAGCAAGGATAAGGACCCATCAGTCATGACTCGCGTTTGCCGACCAGCAACTCGAGCCTCGGTAGCTCAGACTTCCCTAGTACCCGAGCCGGACCCGCCGACGCGAGTCCAAAAAAGACCGTGCGCCCGCCCAGGAAGTCGATCCTCCGCATCCTCCTCATGGCGTCCCCGTTCGTCCTGTGCCGCCAGGTCGCCAACGCTGCGTTCCAGACGTCAGTCTGCGTCGCGGCGCTCTGCATTTCTTGGGGCGTGATGGTCTCGCCGAGGTGGGCATGTACGGCCTGGAGGACGTCGCGCACCGTCACGAAGGGGGGTGCGGTGGGGAGGGGACTCCGGTCCACGCGTATGGTGTAGGGATACGGCGCGCCGGCGATGGTGATGATGAGGGAAGGGGTGGGAGTGGACAGGGCTGGGTCGCCCAGACAGACGGAGGACGCGATGTGCGTCTTGAGGGATCGGTCGTACGACTGGAGCCCGTCGCAAGCCATGTCCCACTTCAGTCGTATCCTGTCCCCCTTGGGCGCCCGCGAGAGGAGCGGGGCGACGTCGAGGGATGCGAGGCGCGTGTTCTTCGCCGGGGGTGACATGCTGGCGACGCCCGCGCAGTCCTCGAGCTCCTTGGCTTGGTTTCTGGGGGAGACGGCGGGCAGCGGTATGATACGCCCGCCATAGTATGTCGGCGGCGGTGAGGGTGAGTGTGGGATGTGTGAACCTATGCCGGTCGCGGACACGCGCGATGACGACTGTAGGCCGCAGGGAGATTGGGGTGGGCTCGGAGCCCATGCGACGTGCTTGACAGGCTTTGAGTCCTGTGCACGGGGGGATTGCTTGTGTGCGATGCCCATGATGTTGTGAAGACACCACCCGACGTGCAAGAGGTCGGTGTGAGTGGGAGGCAATGGACTCGGGGAGGCGGTGACGGTTTCGAGGAGTGTGGTGTTCTGAGGACAGCATGGCGGTGAGGCTCACTTTATAGAGGTTGGAGAGGTATGAGGTATGAGCATGTCTGCCCAATTGAACCCGGTACGGACGTAAGGTTTTCGAACAGAGGCATCGCCGCGAGCCACAGAGGCGGTCCGCTTCGAGCCGTGGAGTGACGCCGTGCTGCCGATTGAGACGCAGGACTGCCTGCGCAGGCAGGAAGTGTGGCCCATGGATGATGGTCAGGGTCCTGGCGATGCAGGAAGGTCGGCCAAGGATTATCCTGCCATCTACGACACGCCAGCCGTTAAGGTTTGCCAGCGGCTAGATCATGCTCGCGATGGCCCACCGGATTGCGACGGGACGGGATGCGAACGTACTGCCAGCCAGTGCGGAGGCTATGGACAGATCCTAGGAACAGAGCGCTTATCGTCGCGTGTATAACGCGGGTTCCTTCCCAACGCGGCTGTCTTCGAGAGCAGATTATCGCAATCATCCAGGGAGGAAGGCGGACAGACACTGTACCCAGCAGGGTGTGATGACCGGTTGTCGAGATGCGTTCAAGAGGCTCCGGCACGCATGAACGGATCGAAGTGCGCTACTCACCGATCCGTCGCCATGCACTGTAAGGCAGGAACTTACCTCACAGGGGGAGGCTAATAGAGCCGTTGAGACGCGTCGTCGTGCACTTCGGCTATGCAGAAGACAACACAGTCGCTGCAACTGCCCGCCCCAGTCGACGCGCGCCTTGCCTTCCCGGGGGCTACATTCAATGAGCAATATTTCCCAGGTTTCTGGGAGTAATCCCATGCCCAATGTGATGCGCCGTCGGTGCAGGTCCGTATTCAGTACCGCACAACGCCTTCTCCCGCACGATCGGGTGGCGAGCAGGCGCAGTGGCGTTCGAAGCCAGTCAGCCATCGCCACTCCGTGCCTGCATTCCCCGAACGAAAGCCAAAGGGTCCGCTTACGTTCGGCCCTCCATCGATTCGTCGCCCGCAGTGCAAGTATACCATGCCCGCCCCATCCCCCACGAGCTGCCTCGTGTTGCAGCGAGAACACAAGAGACATCACTGCGAAACGGTCAAGGTCAGGATATGAACGGGCGACTGATCTTCCTCCGGTGCAGCGTGGGCTCGGCCGCAATCTCCTGCGATCAGCTCCAGCATGTGAATGAAATACGACATGCCTCTGCACACGGGCCGAACGCGGTCCCGCGCTTATTCGCGGGGGGCCACACGCAGAGCCCGAAGTAGAGGGCACTCACTCCACCACGGGACCCGTGATGTGTGTGCACCTTCCGCCACCAGCTCGAGACACGCGCATCAGGCCCGCCGTCAGGGTGGGCAAGAAGAGACGGATCATGCGAACGACACAGATGCGATACCGGGGGGACGGTGGAGCGCCCGTGCTCAACGCGCCTCCAGTGGTCGCGGGACGGATCCCTGCTCCAATGTCCTCTGTAGCATCATCCCGCCCCGGAGAGAACGGCAGACCCTGAGGATCGCGGAGAGAAAAGACCTCGTTGAATGCGGCCATCTGACAAATGGTGGCAAGGGTGATTGATGAGCCCCACACGATGCCAAAGAATAACCGTCACCTGCAGTTGCAGTTGCATCCCATCTGCGCCCGTATCACCAATACCAGAATCGGGGGCGTCGGGTTCCCCATCTTTGTTGATGATATGGCAGGCGCGGTGCCTACAGCCCGAAGCTCGGTGAGACGCTAAAATCACCGTGGGTAGCACAATGCATGCCTGTGAAGTATAACATCGCCAATCCGCGGACAGAGGAACATACCAAGAGGAATTCTACGCATTTGGCACAGAGCCGGACTCGGTTCTGACTTCCGTAATGACTTCAAAGAAATGACACAGGCTATCACTCACCTCTAGAGAGTCCAGGCCTCGCAGCGATGCTTACTGCGCCGTGGTAACTCCGTCAGATAGCATAAGGTTCATGCTCGTGCGCTGCAGTGATAGATGGGCCACACATGCAGTCTATTCTTGTAGAGATGGCCGGTTGAGCGATGTCAATGAATGCTTTCTGAGCAATGAACTTACGCGGACGAAGTGAATTGATTTGTGTGCTTTGTCGTGCGCGAAGATCGCTCCTTCGGGACCTGCTTGTATGTTGATGCGTCTGAACCACAGAGCGACATGAGACGCCCGCCAGTTAAGGTGCCGCCTGTGCAATTATTTGCATTTTAGAAGACTTGAGTTCGATGGTGAGATTATGAGAATTGGGACGACTCCATACAATTGTGTTGCTGACGGAGAGATGGTCAGTAGAGCACACGGTACAACGACAAGCATCAAGAACTTGTCCGACAGTGGTGACATTGACAACGCTGATACCAACGCATAGAGACCCAGCCGACTCCCAAACCCAGTGACGGAGGCGTACCGTTGTCACGAAAAATCACTGGTACAATCAGAGCAGATATCAGCAGAACGAAACGCAACACCTGAGACTAAAAGCTGGTCGTCTGCATCACTGAAGACTGTGTTGTATGTATTATGCTCTGTCAGTGCCACATAGAACGACAGAACCGACGTATCCCATCAAGAGTAGGACTCCATCAGACCGTAGGCGGCCTGTGATAGCTCAATCTTCGTGGCGTCAGCTCTGCCCCGAGTAAAGCGAACAACGCATCTCGGTTTAGGTCCTGAAGACATCATCAATGCCCGAGCATCGTTGCCAAACCTCGCCGAAAGCCGAACAGCAGTGATGTGTCACTTCGAGCTGACTTCGTAGTTCCTCGCAGCGTGCGGCCACGAGGCATGCGCAGGATGCCACGTCAGATGGAGCGAGCGGCGCAGCCTTCAGAACGGTGGATGACAGACGACGGTCTGATACGCTGACCATAGCGCAGGTCAGATGCGCAACTTGCGAACCCAGATGCGACGGGACATCGCGAAGGCGCAGCGACCCGCGACCGTCCAGCGGGTAACCTTGTCAGCACGCAAGGCTCGCGGAGATTGCAGGGAAACCGTCAGCGAACGACCGATCAGCACGTAACGGTGGCGGGCCGCCTCCATGCACTGTCCGTGCACACTGATCTGTACCGCACACGCCGTCGGGCATAGAGCGGTAAAGACCTGCGCGGCGCAGCCGACGCGAGACATGGAGGCTCTTGCCATGTAAGGATAACTGTTAACCAGATCCGGAAAGGTGAGTCCCATCGAGACTCGTCGGACGCATGAGTTGTGGCGAAGTGGGCGGAGCGCTCGGAGGCCGATATGGCGACAGGCATCGAGCATTGCCGCCCGGGCACGCTGCTGAATGAGAGTAAGTACGTCGCAACGCGTGCGAAGGAAGTCTGCGTCATAGCGTCATTTCGGAAGCAGCCGCTACAAGAAGAGAGAGAGAGAGCGACGTTGGCGTTTAGCCGTGGCACGAGTCGGTGAGATTGAACCATGTATAATTGCGACCGCGGTCGTCAATCCGTCTACTGAGCGTCAGCCAACGTACGGGATTCCCTCGGGGGCATGGAGTTCGTGTCAACCACGTTGAGGATCTGAACCACCTACCGCTGAGGCACTGCGCGACAGTCGGCTGCGCACTCCGTTGGCCGCGACGGATACATAGCAATGACAGCGCTACGTGCACCTTGCCTCTTCTGAGCCACAACGGGCTATACCGCAGCGTGATCAGCACCACCGGTGTCGGGGGACACGGCGTAACGACCTGCAGGTTCTGAAACGATTGACGTTCAGATGCCAGACGTGACGTGGACCGGCGACGAGAACAACGTACGCTCACTTCCACGTTGCTCGGTGTCATTCATACTTTGGTGACATCAAACAATTGTTTCGGGTTGCCCCAAATCCAATCGTTCGCCAGTGAGATGAGCTGCGCTGCCAATGTCGTGAGAGCGGCCCAGAAGGTCTTTGCGACATGTTTTGACCTACTACATAGGACGATACCAAGCTTGAACGGGTCATGGAGATGACCACGCCTGTCACAATAGCGTTAGTTACTGTGCAGGGAACCCAGTCGTCTGTATCCCGAATGTAGTGAGTGGGACCGCGGCTGCAGATGAACAGACGCAGGAGCAATCTATCACTATTCGGTGAGACGACCTTCGTGTCAGTGCACCACCGGCGTCGACGACGATAAGACTTCGTACCACTTCAGTCCAGACCCAAACCCCCCGCAGCAAAAGGGCTTGCCACTCCGGTGAACGGAATCAAATGCGGTTATGGGCGGCGTGCGGGAGCTGTGCGCACTGCTTAGATAATACTGAATAGCGACCCAAATTGGGCGAGACTGCCAGCCTGGCGCCAGAGCACTTTTTTCCCTCCTCTCCCCGCCAGATCTCGCTCTGCAAGGCAACTCGCACCCGGAGGAGTGCAGGATCTGGCGTAAATATGGCATGTTATGCGTAGAAGGCAAGTGGTGCAACTCGGGGTTTGACAGTGCTTGACTCACGTCAGGGGGATGTGTTGCTGTGCCAGTCATAAATCATTCCTCTCCCGACAACCATACACAGCTCGACAACACTCCCTCATCTCCCCTGTTACCATCCTTATATAACCATGTCTGCCTAGCCATGACCCCTCTAAACTATCCCAGCCCTCTGAACCCCGACCTCATCATGCCCGGAACCACCAAACGCGTCCACTTCGACGTCCCCCCGACGCCGCCCCCGAAGCACTTCGAGGTGCCCCCAACGCCGTCGCCCGTCCACTCCGACGCGTCGTTGCCATCGTCGGTCGGGATCGTCACACCACCACAGTTCGCGTACGCGCAACTCTCTCCCAAGTTCCCCAACCAGTATGTGCCCAGCCCGCCGTCGCCCTTCGGCGCGCTGCCCTATGTCGCCGGGCACGTCATGATACACCCCGTCCTCGCCGCGCCCCACACCGCGCTCGCATGGGACCTCCTCCTCGCACCGTCGACAGCAAGCATCCCGGGCGCGTACACGACCCCTTCGCCGCTAAACCCCGCGCTGCTGGCAGAGCCCGCGACACACCCCGGGCTCCCGTCGCTCACCATCATCTGCGACCTGCTCCCATGGTCGATCACCATCACGCCGACACGGTCACACGTCGTCTCCGTCGGCGACGTGCTGCACGCGCTCTACCGAATGCTCCGGATCGCGGTCTCGCAGACGGAGCTGGGCGTGCTCCCGCCGGATACGCTGACGCGCGTGCACGGCGCGTTCCATACGCGACACAAGATGCTCCCCGACGCGCGCTCACGAGCGGAGGAGAAGCAGAAGGGCGTAAAACGCGTCGACTTTCTCATGGACCTCCGCCGCTTCGCAGGGCTGTCCATCGTGATGAGCGGCGCGGCGCTCAACGGCAAGGGCCTCGGCGAGGTGTGGGCGCTGCAGCTCGCCATGGCATGATGGAGTGTAGTAGCATGCATGTGCTGCTGCGCTGCGCTGCAGATGGCGACTTGACTTATTCCTTATTTGCGACCACCCCGCGACAGCGGTGACGACCACGATCACGGCGACGTCGATGATGGCGACGCCGGCGACGACTGATGACGGACTCCAGACGACGATCATGGACTGCATAACTGTAGAAGAAAACCCCTCGCGTTCGATTTCTCCTCGGTGTACACGGTTTCCCATTGACGACGACTCGGACGCGCATGTTTGTACGGTACTCCCCCCACATACCCCTCATAGATCCCCGAAGACAAAAGCAACAACCACTGTAATTTTTCTCCTCATCCTTGGTAGCGCTAAGTTATTGTCTTCGACATACGCACTGTACTGGACGTCTACTTGTAGTTCTCGCTGTAACGAATCGACACGTCGCCATGACCTCTGCTGCGGTTCGACACGGCGCTTCGTGATTGGCAACAGCGATCGCCCGATATGGTATGCATGCTGGTTCGTTGCCACCGAATCGGACCCGCCCATGCTTCGCGTTTCGCTGAATGGGACGCACACTCACGGTTGTACGTCTGTGCGAAGACTCGGGCACATGTTCATGACGTGGTTGACGATCTGGGCCGGTAAGCCTAAGAAATGAAGGAAGCCGCAGGTGCGCTCCGCCAAATCCGTCCGGCGTCCCGAGGAACTAATCCCTCCGCCAGAACATTGATAAGCTGTACAAGCAACGCCCACCGGCGTGGTGCACCTCCGTCAAAGTAGTGCAGTAGGTGCGTGATGATATCTCCCAAAATACTACTGTTTTCCGCTGGATGGAGTAGCCTGGGTGATGAGAACATCTGAGCCTGTCAATCGGCGACTGGTCAAAGCACTGAGATCTGACCATGGTCCTTGGGTCTCCGCGGGTAGTTCACATGTTGTGCGCCTTAAACAGACTATTACCCCGCGCTGCGACAAAATCCGGGTGCGCCGATCCCCTTTGACGTACTAACCACTCCAAATGCACGCCGCATGGGTCACGGTCTCGCAGCAGTCTGGCATCCAACATCTTTTTGCAAGCCGTTTTGTTCAGCCTCGGAACGAGGGGCATCCTGAGCGTGTTTGCCTGCTCGACGTCCAGGAATAGACAGCATGTGCGGGCCGTTCTGAGCCCCATTGAGCTTGTGTACTAACGGTGAGCACACCCATCACTGTGTGGTATGTTCTCCGATACGTCTTCCGGCCCTACCGATCTTACGAGGCGCAGTTCGCTGACTACCTTTGCAGCAGCGCCGTTATGCTGACCAACCCATTCGCACCTCTTAGACCACTCGCTGACCATGGTCTCTGCTCGCGCACCTCCGGTCAGCATGCATGTTGCGGAACAAGTTCGGAAGACAACCCAGTCATGGATTTCTCGGAAGCTCGCGCCTCATGGTGATATGCCAGGCTTCCTTCCACGGCGGTCTGGGCCGTCCTGTGCTTCCTCAGTACACACAAGTATATTCACGCTATCGGTGAGTCTGAACCTGAGAAGGCAATGGAATGCTCCGGCTGACAGACGTATCGGGCTTTCGGTCTGCATGCCGAGTCTGAGAGGCTAACGACATTCCGGCGACAACGCGTCTCACCAATGTTTGGCGGTTGCTCAAATACTCTGCAATTTCAAGTGGACTCCACGTAAAGTCTGCGTTGACGCTTCTGGGGGCCGCACGGCCTGGCGGCTGTGGAGGCAAAAGCTCCAGTTTCAGTCGGACTCCTGCAAAGGGCGATACCATTTGCAACGGTAAATGTCTTGTTTCCCACTATCCGTCCGAGTTAGTCAAGTTAGGCTGTTCATGTTCCGATTGACAATTTTTCCCACTTTATTTATATTGACGCGTGCGATATGAAAGCTTGACCAAGGGGTGGACTTGCCATTCCGGTCAGCGTCACCGTCCGCGCGATGCACGTCGACGCGTCGTACTAATCATGTGATCGTCTGCCAGGATCCCGTCACCACAACCTCAGACTCGCGTCGTCCTCAGTTCCACTTCCCTCAATGAGCTAGTACATTGGTTGATCTTGCGGATGCACTAAGTGGCCATATGCATTTCCCTCTGTGCTAATATTGCTTTGATTTAGCCTATGGATCGATTATTGAAGAGACCCCGCAAGTTGAACGTTGAAGCCGGGATTCTGGATGCGCTTTCAATCGCCATTTGCCAATGGTCTCCGACGCAAGTCGTTCAAAACCTAGACTGAGTGTCTGACAAGCTCAATATTTCACTGCGGTGATTGGCCAGATTCGCGCGGATCCTTGCTGCGGACCCTGCCCTTCCTTTGGCGTACTAGATGCAGACAGGCACATTAGACGACTTCAGGTATTTCCTTGGCCGCTCCCGACGTGCGCGCGTTAGTATGACTTGGTACGTGCTCCAGGAGAACATTTGAATATGTTCTTACGCTCTAGCTCAACCACGGAATGCTTCAGGGGGTTTCTTGTACTGTACACGTACACATCGCCAGATCCATCATCCCGCGTGGCGCGCACCGCCGCCGACGCCCCAGTCTGGGAGAATTGCGGTTTGACTGAACTTTGTCTTGAAACGCGTCCCCCACCGAGTGTTTCATCAAAGAACTGTCATGCGCCCAGTCATTTTCGATGCACTGTTGGGCTCGTCGAATCCTGAGGCCTGAGGACCCGCCGCCTCGTCGGCACTCCACGCGAATTGCTATCGTTGCCTTGTACTGCAGATCAACTTGATGAACTACGAC
This sequence comes from Fomitopsis serialis, assembly GCF_022376445.1. Taxonomy (NCBI): domain Eukaryota; kingdom Fungi; phylum Basidiomycota; class Agaricomycetes; order Polyporales; family Fomitopsidaceae; genus Fomitopsis; species Fomitopsis serialis. Next base: position 13,757 of record NW_025955633.1, read on the forward strand.
ACTGATTGTTGAACCACGCTCTGCGGCCGCGACTATAACACACAATGCTGGGGTAGACACAGACCGCAAGCCCACTCTAGCTATGAAGATTGGCCCTCTGTACAAGCGTGCAACGGACCCGGAGCATCGTCATGGTGCGAGGAAGGCTCTCCTAGTGGGCATCAACTACAACACACAAGCTTCGCGGCGAGATTCAGACAGTCAGGCCTTGGGCAAGTGCCACCGAGATGCGCTAGCTGTGCGGGACTTATTGATTGGTGAGTGGACGGTACGACAATTGTGGGCATTGTGCTGACCATAAGAATTATTCTGTGGTGCAACAGATTCCTACGGCTATAAAACATCCGATATAGTTGTCATGCTCGATGCCAAAGATTATCCACAGCCTATGCATGACAATATGGTACTATGCCATTCATCTCTTTCACTCCGGGTATTCACCGTAAATTTGCATAGATCCTTGCAATCGAAAACTTGGTGAAGGGCGCCCGACCCGGGGATCGCCTGGTCTTCATGTGTCGGTTGCCCTCTTAATTTGTGTTATCATCCACTAACACACTCCCCAGTTGCCGGACACTGTTGTCAGATTCCATGTCATCATCATAGTGAGGCAGACGACTTCGATGAAGGTAGGAGTGATCCGACGTCACTTATATTCGGCTTCTGCATATTGTCTGCATATTCTCATGTTTCTCCTAGCGCTCATGCCCATGGACCATGAAGGTACACGGAACAAGTCAAAACTCATAATCGACAACGTACGTCGTACGTTGCGTTCATTAGATTCTATATTGAGCCTCCCCTAGCAATTGCGCCAGCTGCTTGTGAACCCACTGTCCCCGGGAGTTCGACTTACGGTGAGGGATGAATGCCACATCGACGGACCAAGAATAGCTGTCTGATACATTTGCTGCAGGCGATATTTGACGCCTGTCATTCAGGAACACTCCTCGGTAGGCTGGGGTCGTACTGTTTTTCATTTTTCTGACGCCTCCCTAGATTTGGACCATTACATGTGTAACATGCTATACACGCCCAGGATATCTCGTGGTCCTCGCGGATCTGGGTCACGAAGACAGGCAGTTCGTAAGTCGGCATGCTCTCGCATCCACCACTGCGCTGACTCAAAACCACGCTCCCAGAACGCAAGACAGCTAGTGGGTGTCTCACCGAGCCCGGCACGCCCATGTTTATGACTGATTCCAACGTGTCATTTATCAGTGCTGCCCCTAGTGCACGACCAACCGATGTCGAAGCCTCGTCGTCGTTCCACAGCTCCACCACGGATGCTGTCCATCGACGGGATCTATCATGTCTTTCGCGATGCTATGCCTCAAATAGACCGCAGGCCGACGTTCCTTTCCCAGAGCGAGCAATCAGTAGTATCCGAAGCCGAATCCATCGAGGAGGCTTCCGGCCCTGCTGAGCCTCGAAAAGGTCCGGTCCTTGCGCGAGCCACAAGGACGTTCGTCAGGCCCTGGAAAGAGGCGTTCGCGTTGATCATTCGGAGGCACCAGTCGCCGACGCCCGTTTCGAGTGTGCGATGCGATGGCTGGTGCGTGCCCACTAGTGCCGCCTCGAAGACGGCTCCGCGGGTGGTACGTGAATTCACATTCCGCTTGTTTGACTCGTCAACCTCAGCCGGAGTCGTCGTACAGATCTCCATAGCAGCTTGTGGCGATCCACAGCAAACGTGGGAGGATCCGAAGGGGCGTTCTATGTCTTTGGTGAGGCTATGTCTTGTCATGCGTTTGTTGCGTTACTTACTCTCGGTCAAGACATTGGTAGAAGAACTAAGTAAACGTGTAGCTCCTAGGTCTGCGTGACTTGTCTGACCTCGTTCCTTAGGGCACAATCGTCACCCCATGTTGAAGGATCTCGTCGCCAGACTGATGTGCGTGGCCATACTCGACGTCATTCGTCGACGAATGGTCTCATTGCAGTCTTTCACTGAACAGGCATTCTCGTGATAACGTATCTATGCAACTTCATGCTGCAGCGAAGCGGCAGCGTAAGAAGGGCCACAAGTCGGCGTACGTGCTTGATGGCGTTAACTTCCAGGACGTACAGGTGAGTACGTTAGAGGGAGCCAATGATCCACATTGAACTGATACGCTTTGCCACTGCCCTAGGTCGGAAGTCAAGAGAAGCTGGTAAGACGTGTGAAATCTACACAACCACGTATCACTCACGGCTGAAGGACCTTGATAGGCCATGGAAACCATCGTCTTCGAGCTGTAGCGGTGCCCGCCCTACAATGTCTGTGTCTGCGCGTCATTGCTAATATTTATCCTACATGCGCTGTTAATTTTTGTACTTGGAGAGACACTAACCCTAATGAATGAGGAGCGTTTTGTTTCTATCGTCGACACGGTGCTGTTTGACGCGAGCACGTGATCGCGTCGCTGAATTGCCTCCCGATTCCGATTGACTAAACCTCCTCCTCGTACGCTTCGCCCATTGGAATGGAGATCTGTGAAGACACTGATTTACATTCAGTACCAGGCATAGAGCCCAGGAGTGTGATCAATACTGGACAGGATGTCGTTTGCCTTATTTATTTGGTGTCGTTGATGAGCGGTGCCGCCGGCGACCGTACTAAGCGCGGTGGAACTTGCACACAACTCGACAAATATTTGTTACGCGTCGCGTCGTCCTTGTCTTGACTCTCGATGCTGGTCGACTATTGTACTCGAGTGTACCTGTCTACGATCAATACGGCTGCAAGAGAATATGGCACAAAAGCATTGCCTAGCAACACGCCGGAATACAAGGCTGGCCAGGGATTGGGCAGGGGCAGACAGTCGTTGTCTCAGGTCTGGACGGTGTAGTCACCGTTGGCCCTGAAGAGTATGGTCCTTAAGAGTACGGGGCACGTCCTCCGAGAAGTGATTCTCTTGCTCCAGATAACGGGCTTCGCAGTCTCCTTGGCTGTCGGAGTGCAGCTCAGCCTACGCAAGTCATCGGCACCATCACGCAGGACCAGCCCAACCCAGATTTGGATGCGTTGGCCCCTTTGCCTCTCTTGCTTCAACCGTAATCAAAAACTGGCCTACGGAGGCGACACTTGCTCATATCCTACATGCGCTGCGGAGCACGCGCATACTTGGCGTAGACCGATGTCGGTAGCCTTCAACGATCGTGCACAGCGGGAGCCGAACACCCACCTGCATCATACTCCCCAACACCGTAGTGCGTATCCTAACCGAGGCATCCTTCAAAATGCACACCAGGCGTCGCCCCGTCGAGCGGAAATGCCGCCACACCTATTTAGGGATGCCTCAGCCTCGCATTCAAGTTCTGGGATGCACCCTCTTCCATCTTGGGAAATCCCTGGTGCGCCGCCTTCGCCCGACTTTCCGCCAATAAACGCGACTACGACGGCTCCCTCGTATTCTACACACTCGCCACATCGCCCGGCTCTTCCGCCACACTTGTTCAGGGATTCCGCGCCGGCTGCCAGAAGTTCCTCCTACTCCTTCTCATCAACCCATCCTCCAGCGGCCACACATTATTCTGTGCCTCCTCAGCAGTCATCGACGCCCCCTCGACCGTCCCGGTCAGGGCGCCGTCATAGCATGCCGCCCCATCTATTCCGCGATGTACCCCGACCATCATCACCCCTACGTCCGTTTCCCCCCAACGCTGCTGGTAAGGCTGTACCTGCAGCTGGTGCTTGTACTTATGCAAACTCTTGCAATAGACTTGGGAACAACACCAGCTCACGGAGTGCGCAACCCTCGATTACCGCCCCACTTGTTCCGCGACCG
>NW_025955634.1:0-17491 GCF_022376445.1 Fomitopsis serialis
GAGGTCATGCAGCGAGTAAGTGCGGTCGGTAGACGCCATCGCCACGAGTGTGTTCGTAGGGTGCATGGCGAGGCCTGTGACTTCGCCTTTGTGCGTGCGAATGACAGCACGAGTTTTGTACTCGCCAGACACTGTGTCGTGGGCCCACACCCTTGCGGTCTTGTCGGTACTGCCAGAGAGGAGCAGAGTCGGTTCACTCTCGTTGATCGCTTCGCGAAACGCAACGTGAGTGATTTTCTTCTGGTGTCCCGGTAGAGCTGCCAGGACCTTGTCGGTGCTGCGGTCATAGAGTTGCACGATTTTGTCGTTGCCGCCTGTGAGGAACCGCGAAGGATTGGCTGTAGACACGGCCAAAGCGGTGATACCAGCAGGCGAGGGCGAGTGCAGGGAGGGAATGGCGTGTTTCGCGGTGAAGGTCTTGACCTCGGCCGATGTGACATAGCCAGTAGGGGCTTGCGTTTTTTGCGTTGAGCAGACAACGTCTGATGTGTCTCCTCGATTTTCTGCGCAACCTCTTCAGGAATACCTCCCGCTTCGCCCTCTGCCTCAGCCATTTCCACATCCCCTCCGTTACCAGCAGACGCAACACCCATAGTAGCTGACACACTTGCAAGAGCTCTGCAAGAGATAGGTCAGAGGATGTGGCCCAAAGAAGTGGTGATAACGCGTACTCTCTTGCTGCATCACGCTCGCGAATCATACGCGCAACTACGCGTGTCGCGGCATCCTGTGCATAAAGAGCGTAGCTCAACTCTTGACGAAGGGAGTTGTACTGCTGCTTGAGGGTGAACGTCTCGAGCATGAGAGCGTCCCACTCATTTTGAAGGGTATGGAGGAGAGCCGGGATGGAAGTGGCTGCCGGTGGTCGCGGAGCAGCAGTCTTCGGGTCTGAAAGTGATTCAGTATAACAACCTTGGCTGCGTTCGGTTCTCAAACGCACTAGCTTTGACGGTGAGAAGGTCCGACTCTTCCAACTTGTCTCCGGTAATGGGGTCTGTGCCGTTCTCGGTGATGTACTTGAGAATCAGCCTCCGCTCGTAGACATGGCCAGACTTTTGCGAGACGACCGGATCTTGTGGCGGCTCTCCAGAGATTGCGCAGAAAAACATATTGCTCAGCGGAGGGGTGGAAGGCGACTGGACTCGTCGACGACGGCTTTGCGCAAGTCGAAGTTGTTGAACGCGAGCGCTGGATGCGTGTTTGGGCGTGTTGATCTGGGCGCCAGTTCTCTAGCACTCACCTCACTCCTGCACGGTCATGTCCAACAAACAACGGCTCGTTCTCTCCATCCTCGACTTTCTCAACCAGTCCATTGAGGACGGCACCGTCAAGCAAGACGACAAGGAGAGTCTTGAGGTTGCAAGTGCGTCTCCTCTCCGCCTCGCCATGTTCGACATATCTTGAACGGATATCACGCGCACAGTCCAGTGCATCGGGGAGGCCTTCACAGTCGATCCTTCCGATTCAGCCCAACGCGAGAAGTTGTCTATAAAGCCTGCGACGCTCCAAAATGTCTTTGACGTCTTCTTGAAGACGAGGGAGAAGGTCGGTGCCAGCCCAGCACCGGCTGCGCCAGCGACATCAGCTGCGCCGAGCGCGGACGACAAGGCGAAAGCGGAGAAGCTGAAGGCGGAAGGCAATGCACAAATGTCTGCTAAGCAATACGACAATGCAATCGACGCTTATACGAAGGCCATTGCGCTTGACCCGACAAATGCTGTTTATTTCTCGAATCGCGCCGCGGCGCATTCAAGCAAGGAAGAACATCAGGAAGCGACCTTGGATGCGCAAAAAGCTATTGAGCTGGATCCCAACTTCGTGAAGGCATATCATCGACTTGGGTAAGCCCGACCAATGTCTTCGTGTTCAGTGTGCCTTATTGTCGACGCTGTTTGACAGACACGCCCAGTACTGCCTCGACGATTTCAAGGAGGCAGCGGCGGCCTTCCGTCGCGGCCTCGAACTTGATCCGTCCAATGCGGCCCTCAAGTCTGGTCTCAAGAACGCAGAGGCTCGGATCGCACCAGAAGACACAGACTTATCCTCGCTTTCAGAGCCCGAGGTTGCCGGTGGAAGTGCCAATGCTGCAGGTGCCGGATTGGGCGGAATGGCGGACATGTTGCGGAACTTGGGCGGTGGAGGCGGCGGAATGCCCGATCTCGGTAGTCTAATGAGCAATCCAATGATGATGCAGATGGCACAGCAGATGATGGCGAACGGTGGCATGGAAAGAATGATGCAGAACCCCGCCTTGGCTAACATGGTCAGTCAGCCTTTCATTATGTGAATTCATAGTGGATAATCATCTCTATTGGGGTAGATGAACCGAGTGCAGCAAGGGGGCGGTATGCCTTCTATGGCAGAGCTCATGTCGGATCCGAGTATGCGAGATATGTATGTAGCGTCGTCAAACTGTCCCTAGCTTTGGCCTAACCGTTATGCTACAGAGCGCAACAGTTCGGTGCGGGCGGTGCATGATGGCATGCTTCTCCAGAGTGGGACATATCCTGTCTTCGTGGTTTAATCAATAGAACGAACTTGCTCTGGATCACCTCGCCTATCTTCTAGATTTCGTAATGCAGCACGGAGCCGCCCCGGTCAATACGCAAGAGCACTACGCCCATTTTCTCATCTGAGACTTCACTTACGGGAATCGGGCAAAATAAGCAGAGTGTATCGTCGAGGTACGTGCTATGCCGTTGTATGACTGCACCCAACACAGTCATCGCCCCATCTGCCTCTGGAATAGTGGTGACGTGGGGTCCCGACTGTGACCTCTACTGCGCTCCATCGTCCAAAAGGAGGAAGGCGCAAATACTCCCTCCGTATACAGTACGTTCACGTCGTTCGAGACACGACGACTGCCTTGATATCTGAGAAGCCTGCCCGGCGCCCCGTTCACCCACGAAACGGCGAACGGCATGACTCAGAAACTAGCCCTGCTTGTTCGCTTGTTGTTCGTTTGGCAAGACGATTGTCCCCCTCAATGTTGCGCGTTGTCGATCATAATTATGAAACGCGGACGTCCTATGCTTACCCATGGACCTGCTGTGCTCGGCGACATGCTGTATTTATACTTGTAGCGCGGAGAAACCTCGTCAGTGATGTCTGCACTGGTACGTGCCCGTATTGTATGTCATGATGACCAGTGGTTCAATCTCGGTTCTCGCAGTCGCCAGATACAGCATCCGCATCGAATCTTATAATGCATTTGTCGATGTTTCCCCGGGTGGCATTTGTACTTGTGGCATGGTCAAGCTGAGTGAGTTTGGACATCATCTGCAGCGTGTCCTTCCCATCTATGATATCTTTGACCCAAGAGGTATGACCTCGTCAAAGATGATGGTCAGTCCACAGCAGTCGTGTGATAACATGCCACGCGAAGCTTGTTCTATATTTTAGCGAAGGAGCAGTGATGCCTTGCATCGCTCAAGATACTGACTGTACTCCTGTCGCAGATGTGGCCACATATCTCGGATATCAGATGTCAGTATGTTGATCCTGGCGAAACTTGAGATGCGTTCTCTCACTCTCCGCCACTGCCTTGGAAGAGGAAACGAACCGTCGGCAAACCAAAGCCAGTGTAGTCGCAATGGGGTATGGAGCCATCTGAATCTCATGAAACTCAACTAAGACATCATCTCCAGATTCACGACGAACCACCCTGTTGATAATTCACCACTGTAGTATTGCTGTCTAACAAGAGTATACGTGCACACTCATAGCACTGGTCGACGACAAAGCCGCATCTATCACCACATGCTGAACAGCGCTCTAGGCTTCTTCAAGTTCTTGCTCACGGCGGCCGAAAGAGAAGTCATGTATATGCCGGGATAATCTGTGCCTCCAGGTCGGCGTATATAGGACCGACATTCCTGGTCCGTTCAACTGGCTTCCAGTCTTCTGGATGGGTACTGAAATGGCTGGCTTCACTCTCGACCTCAACGATTCAATGGGTTGCGTCTTTGTGGGCGTCGTCCTCAGTCTTGCGTACAGCTATTTCGTGCGTCCGTTGTCGACATTGAACTAATAGTCTGTGCACTAGGTTCTATGGAGTAATGTGCGCCCAGCTGATGTACTACTTCTGGAATTACCGACACGATAATCGTGTCCTGAGAATATGGGTCAGTGAGTTCTGGAATAATCACGCGAGGTTGCACACTCAAGTCTCTGTTTAGGTCGTTACTGTGTGGTTTGTCTGTATTCGTGTTTCGAGTGGCAGAGTGTCTCACAGCTTACCAACTCAGGGCTTTACAATCTGCGAATGTGGTGACAGAAATCCATGTCAGCGCTGTTTTTCGTACGCTCGCGCTACATATCGTCCGCTGAACATCGTCCAACGTATAGCAACTATGGTTCTACCTTGTCGCGCGGCATGGTAGTGTTTTCGGCCTTGTAGGCGAGGACCCGTGAGAGATTCAACTCACTGAACATCGTCGTTGGCTGACATACGCAACGATACAGTACCACTGGCGTAAGTCAGTGTCATCTCCTCTGGAATAAATACTGAGTCGTCGTGACGTGCAGGCTCAGCAATTGTTCTCTGTTCGTTTGCCAATCTATGACAAGAGAATTCGCTGATTGGTTCGATGTTTACAGCGAATCGTTCAGCTCCTCGTACAGTGGTACGATAACGTCACATTGCCTTACGCGCCCTCAGGCTGACAGTAAAGCAGGTACCTTCTTCAAAAGATATGGCAGCGTGAGCAGTACATTGTCTTTGTACCTCACGGTTGTCATGATGTCTCTCTAGTCCTCTATGACAAGCGCGCCAAGTGGATTCATACAGTTGCTTCCGTAAATACAATGTCACTTTGTGCCATCCAATCCTGACGCCTGTATCTAGGGAATACTGTTCTTGATATGTTTGGGTGTGTTACCTGACATCGCCGCTGAGACCCTCGTGTGACGTTACTCACATGGCGCCATAGGGTCATCAATAGGTAAGTTAAGGTCGTGCTTAACGGGCTGCTTATTTGAAGCTAACTCATATGCATCATTAATTACTCGCATCAGCTATTGTGCAGAGCAGGTATGATTCACCCGATTCTTGAGATATGGACTCGCTTCCATAGGTGATGCGTAGCATTGCTCAGAAAAGCGTCAACGGTGCAGTCCGACGTGCTTTGGTGCGCCTCTACAACTTCATGCGTCATGCCCGTATACTCACTATATGGGGGTAGGTACCAGGCTATTGGACTCTGGCGTCTGCATTTTCCATGGACTTCTACATCACCTGCGTGCTCTGTTACATTCTCTTTAATCGCAGGACTGCGTTCCGACGGTATGAAGTTTTACGGCTTGGTCATGTCTCGACGAGCTAACTATGTACGTTCGAAGCACCAACACCATTCTGGAGAGGCTGATCATCTACACCATTAACCGTGGTGTACTGTTGTGGTGCGTTCTGATCTTGACCTAATTGATACTAAAAACCCATGAAATGGTGCCGCAGCTTGCTTTCGCTTCTTTGTATTGCATTGGTGAGTAGGAGACTAAGTTCAGCAATCTCCTCTGCGCCTGACTTGATGCTCGAACCGTCAGTATCCAGTAGACGGCAAGCGCGGCAGTCTGTATAGCGAAACGGTCTCTGCGCCTGAAGCAGCCTGTACGTGCGATCAGCCGAACTCTGAGGCGTCCTCCATTCTGACATGTACAACCGCAGTGTATGTCAATTCCCTGATGGCAGTGTACGTCCTTTATTTTTCACGTCCGTGGTAGTCTCGTCGCTGAACTTGGATCTTCTGCGTAAAGTCTGAACGTTCGGAACCACTTGGGACAGCTAGAGGTAGAGACAAGGCACAACACTTTCGAATCCCCTCATGCTCTTGTACGTATCCCAGCAGAAGAGGTGAGAGACGCCGTGCGGTACGCGTCCCAGGCTGTTGAGGGTGGGGGTACTTCTAGTAGTGGTCGTTGAAGACGTCAAAACATTGTGCCATGCTTCAAGCATCCGCAAGAGTAGCGATGGCGGTTACCTACCTACTATGATATCTCTACTCACAATGCACGCACAACTCTTACTACTTACAGTAGTGGTGCTCGTGCCAAAGACTTCAAGTACGCTATGTATGACGCTTGCCGGGTAGTATGGTCTACAACGGAGACTAGCGGGGTGCCTGTCCTCTCAGCCCCAGATTCTAAGTAGCGCGTCGGGAACACTTACAGTCATCGACGGCTCCTTGAGACACCCCCGGTCCTTGAGACAGCGGGCTTCAGCACGCGCTCAGTGAGGTCTGCTAGCTTCAAAAAACGAGAACAATTCACTTTCAGCTGTCATGTACCTACTGAGACCGTGTTTGCGACGGCGCGAGCGTTGGTCGCTGCACGGTAAGTATGTCGAAGAACCTGGAAAACTGCATTTCATGAAATTCATTACCCGATTTAGCAAGTGCCATTACATAATCACACTGGCCCATAATCCCTACTGTGCGGAACGGCGCGAAAGTGGGGATTGAACAGAGAGGAAGTTTCCTTTGTACTTTCTGTGACCATTTCAATACTTTGTAGGGGTATTGCATTTGAAAGAAGAGCCTGGAAGAGCCGTATGCACTGATGAGTACTCGGGATAGTTACCATTTTAGGCAGGTGTCTCAAGGACCGGGAAAGGTCTTGATAAGAAAAATCGCGACTGATCTCCTCAGTGTGCAACGTGCAACGTTCGCTCTATGGATAAGGATACAGATTTTTTATAGGATGCCTTGAACATGCGTGATTGTGCGTATACCGTCCGATCTTGAAGATTACGCGGTGTTTCGATGGACGCCGAATGCGATTTGGGCGTCTCAAGGAGCCGTCGATGACTGTAATCCTTATTGACTGCTACCAACCTACACGGACGTGACCCAGTCCAGTCCAGGAACCGCAACGTGTCTACTACGCCCTCGTCTGAGCCGAGACGCGCCTACATCCTAAGCTGACAACAGCCGGTCCATCCCATCCCGTAAAAAGAAACAAATAGCGAGTGAATCGAGACACTGGCAGGCAGTCCGACACGAAGCCAGGCGAGGCATAATCAATAAAACAACAACAGTAAGTCGTGAGTCGTAAAGAAATCGTCATGAGAAGATCGTGGAGGTAGATATGTATGTTCGGGTAACGTGTGGGCGGGCGAGGTAGGTTGTTCACCGGAAGAGGATCCATGTGCCGACGAAGAGGCCGACCAGGACGCCAATCGCGCGGAGGACGAGCACCACGACGAGGGCTTTTCGCACTGAGGCGTAGAACGTTGTCAGGGCAGAGCCTGTCCAGTTTATTCTGAAGACCCAAAACGCGTCAGTTCTAATGCTTCGCCGCCCCAAAGCACAAGGGACATACCGCCTGTCGTTCGTGCCACCCGCACGTACGCTCGCTTCCCAACCGCGCATAACCGCGCGGTACCTCTTGCCGAATACCCTACACAAGACCGTCAGCGCTGCCTACGAACCACGTACAGCGAATACGCACCATATCCAGAAATTCACATCGGGATAAGAGAATCGCGGGAAGATGCTCGTCAGGCTCGGCGCAACGACTGGCATCCGGAGCATCTCCAGCGTCTCCGCATCCGGGGGCAGCAGCGCCTGTGCGCTCATTATGGCCTCGTCGCTCTTCTCATTGCTTACACTCATCCTCCCCTTGCCCTTCCCTCTGCCAGCGATCGGGGCCTTCCCTGCGATGGGTGACACCGTAGGCACGGTCATATTCAAGAGCAGATCGAGCGTCATGCCGAGCGAGAGACCCCAGAGCTTCAGCTCTTCCTCACCATCCGCGCCGTGCTCGAGCGCTGCACGTTTCTCGTCAATCGCGAGCAGCTGTGACTTCGCATCGCCGGCGGGCGTATGCGCGAGGGGGACTGCAGCCGATGCGGAGGGGGAGATGAGGATGGCGGGGAACTGCATGCTGCCCACGAGGACACGCATAAGGAGGCGGAGCACGGTCGAGTGCCGCGGCGCGAGACGGGAGGACGCGTCGACGGTGACATGCGACCAGCGGGGGCTGCGGGCGCTCTTGCCTTGCATGGACGCGGGGAGGGGGAGGAGCTCCGCGAGGGGTACCCAGTGGAGCGCGGTGCCGGGCGCGGGGTCGACGGGGGTGGTGTGAGGGGCGAGTTGGAGGAAGACGAAGGGAGAGAGGACCATGAGGAGGCGCTTGCCGAGGGAGGTGGTCACTTCGCGGTCATCGAGCTGGCCGACAGGCGTGTATGCGTTCTCGGCGAGGTCGAGACCGATTTCCTCCCATGTTTGGCGCATAGCTAATGTATGTCAGCTGTGTGCAGTCACAGGAAATGAGTGTAGGGCGGACCTGTGTACATGCCGCCTTCGTCCCCGTCTTCGGTTTTGCCGCCTGGGAAAGCGACGTGGGCTTCGCGCGTGCGCGGGCCACTTCCGCTCATACGGCCTGCATCTGCTGCCGTGTCTGGTTTGTCCCTGCGGAGGAAAAGAATTTCAGGTCGCGCTCCGGGTGCGTTGACCCAGTCAAGCTGGAAGAATTCAGAGAGGCCAGGGGCGAGTTCAGGGGATGGATTGTATGACGGCGGCGGGACCACGCGAATGATGAGCGCTACTGCTGCCCTGCGAGGTTCTGCCAAAGGTTGTAAATCATCTAAAGCCGCAACAGACGGTAGTGTGCGTACGGGTTGCGGGGGACGCTATGGCTCTAGGCGGGGTTGAACGGATGTGGTGCAGCGCCCGCGAGAGCAGCGGAACAATCGAGACTCCTGTGAGTATATGCGTGAGCGAGCGACACGGCGAGGGCGGCGGCGAGCATACCTGGGGTGTCGGCCATGGTGGGCGGGGGCAAGGGTGGACGGGCGAAGAGAGCTCGTCTGCGCGAAATTGTCCGTACGCGGCACGGCCGGGGTGTTTAGGCGCCCGCACAACGCGTTGGGGAGTCTGGGGTTTTGACGTCACGGCGCGTCCTTGCCTCTTTGGGCACCGAGGCAACTCGCGCCGATCGCATCTCAGCAGATCTCCCGTGTCTTGTCAGCTTTCCCGTCGTTGTCTCTTGCGTCTCGGTCGACGGCGCTGTGCAGTACACCGAGCTGCTCTCCTCGCCGCCATCCCACCCATTCAGCGGCGTGCCGGCGTGCAAAGTGCTCTATTGCTTCCGCATGATCTATCTCCCATTCCCCACGGGTCCACACACCTTCCCCGGCCTCCCCGCATTTCATTTTCGCTAGCTCTCCACATCCCACATCCTCTGTCGGGATCCCCTGTACCTAGCTCTCTGTTGTGCTATCGGATATTCGGCATGAGTGCAGCGCTGTGGGTGTTGATAGGTTGCCCCAGTACCCAAAATGAACGCTCACCAGGCGGCCTTGAGGTCATCGGGTGGACGAGCAAGACTACATGGGCAAGATTATTCCAGAGATGGTGCGCATGGCATTGCCTTAGACTCGAACACTTCGTGGGCCCATAGTCAGACCCGGTCCAATGAGAGCACCATGAGGTTATGAGTTGCAAGGAAGGTAAGCCAGAGACCTCCTCAAATCCACTTACTCGCTTCTAGATCTGTGTCTGCGTGGCTTTCTCCTCCCACTCGTCGCGTTCTATCCAGCTGCTCCCCAGAGATTGTAGCCGCGTTTCATCTCTGGGTCTCCCCTGCCGTTTGGTCTACACCTTCACGACCAGACCCGGGGAAGCTCTCGAACTTACCTCCTGAAGCTGCGTCGTGCTGCGCTCCAGGTAGATACAAGACGTCGTATGGGCATGACACTTCTGCGCGCGACATCCAACACTTGGTTCGTCAGCTCTTCCCCTGTGATCCAAACGCAAGGGTACAGCGCCTTCGCTCAGTGATCCAGACGAAGCAGACTGTCCCCAGAGGGCGAGTATAATCGCTCGAGCTTAGTCAACTGATCAGGCCCTCAAATCTGCCGACTTCACTTTGATGTTCAACGTACTTACCACGCGAACGAGGACTGCTGCAGCGATGATTGCTGTCAGCAGACCTCGTCCCGGATGTACTACGGGGCGGCGTATTATCGGAGCACAGCATGTTCTCACTTTCACTTCACCGCCGCCGGGGCACACGTCGGTCACATAAATACACCACACAGGCTTTGCCATGAGCACGGTTTGCCCAGTATGCATCCGGGTCTGCTCACTGCTGCACTGACATTGCTCGGTGCCTTCGGTGTGCGTGCATCGCCAGTCGCTTCTGCAGGGACTCTGTCGATCCCGTACACTAGCCCGCTCATCTATTACCATGGGCGGTGGGATGCTGCACCGGCGACGTGGTGGTACGTCTGAGTTTCTATCCGCGCTACAGGGCTGACGTTGCCAGCATATAGGGGCTCTTCGGGCTTCAAGTTGCATGTCGCGAACCTGAAGTCACTCTCTCTCACCCTGGGCCCGAACACGACGGCACCTCTCGTCTCTCTCGGCATCTCGGTTGACTACCAGCCTTTCGTGACCGTCAACGTCTCCGAAGGCGTAAACGAAATCGATGTCACCGGAGCCAACCCGTCGTCATCGGTGGTTAGGTTCAACGTGGAGGAGTGGCAGGACAATCGCATGAACCTCGAGACCATCGAGCTGAACCCGGTATGTCGCATCGAAGAGACTTGGCTCCGCTCGCCGACGCTAAAATGTTTGTTAGGACGCGGAACTGCTCCCGTACGTCCCGCAACCGCTTGCCTTCCAGTTCATCGGCGACTCGCTCTCGGCCGGCCAGTTCCTGCCCATGGGCGTCGACCAAGCGTGGAACTTTATGACGGCAGAAACGTTCAAGGCCGAGCACCGCATTAACGCGCAGCCAGGTGCCGCCCTGACCGACATGGAATCGTATGGGAACGTCCACGGCGTATCTTTCCAGTACTTCCGCACGGAGGACACGGGCTATTATAACACGCCCCAGCATAATTATACGACGCCATGGGACTTTCTGCGCGACCAGCCGCCGCCGACCCACTTTGTGATCCACATCGGGTGCGTAGTGTGATATTCTCGACCGCGCGTGTGCTGGCACGCTGCTGATGGAGGGCCCAGTGCGAACGACGCGTCGTGGGACGTCCCCGAGGCGAACTTCACCCAGACATATCTGGCGTTCGTGGAGCGGATTCGTACCATGTACCCGGTCGAGCCGATCTTTGTGTTCACTCCGTGGGGCTGGCCACAGCCGGACGGCCCGAACTCGTATTACTATCCGAACGCCTATGCGGATGTCGTCGCCGCTAGACATGCACTCGGCGACGAGCAGGTCTTCCTGGTCAACACAACGGGCTGGGTGGACTACTCCAATGTTTACCCCGGGTGTGTAAAACTAGCATGTGTCCTGGAGCTGTGGGCTGACTGTCATTCGCGAAGGAATATCCATCCGAACGTCGAAGGACACCAGAAGATCGCTGGCTTGTTCCAGACTTGGTTGCGGGACTGGGGGCTGCAGTCCGTACCGGAGTGGTTGACACCTGCGTAGAGCATTTGGAAATACTGTGTATGTTATACTTCTACAGATAGCGCTCTCGCGGACGAGCACCAGCGCCACAACATTGTGACAGTACTTTTGTGTTGCAGTGATCTTAACCTGTTGGCATCGCGGTCCTGGAGAGTCGCACAAGAGGTAAGACTCAGCACTCAGTACTCGGCCAAATGATCGCCGTAGACTCAGTTCCCCAAACTGTTTGCAAAGTACGTCTACTAGCAGTCCAAACGTTCAAAACGTTCAATAGTCAATATGCAACGACGCTCTGACGACGATCATGGTCAAGCTTCAAGCGATGGTACTTGTTATTTGTGGGATGGTGGCCGGGTTGCAAAGAAGTGCATGATATTCAATATCTTTGTTCAATTTCTCAAGGCTTTGTAGTGTAGTGGTTATCACAGCGGATTCTGATCGGCTGTATCCAAACAAGTACAGTTCCGCTAACCCAGGTTCGAGTCCTGGCAAGGCCTTTTGATCCCTTTTGGTCCTGGAGACTAGTAGTTTACGCTTTGTATCGACTCGGCAGCAAGAACGAGCCTGCGAGGAGCTCGGAGGGAGGTGGAAGACATGAGCGCGCAGGGTGCACGGACCCCGATCGCCGATCGGCGCCACGCAGTCACGGTCATGTGATCTGACGTCATTGCCCCTCGCGCGTCGCGCTGCCCCTGAGCTTGATGGGGCTCGTCTGCCGCGACTCGTTCGTCGTCCGTGTTCTCGTTCGACATACCCACACTGATCATGAGTAACGGCCAGACATGGGAGAATGCGCAACAGCACCTGCTCCGGGGTGAGCAGGCAGTGGCTCAACGCGTCAAATCTGCCTGGGCGGGCTTCACAGGTGCGCACGTTGCGGTGCTCGCCGCGGTTCACAGCGATAACTGCCCTCTCGTAGACTTTGCACTGCGCGACAACGTCCTCGAGGTCGCGGTCGGTCTGGTAATCGCGTCCGCGTTCACCGCGGTGGTCAACTCCCTCGTCTCGGACCTCCTCCTCCCGCCCATCTCGCTCCTACCGTTCTTGTCGCACAGGAACTTGCCTCAGAAATTCGCCGTGCTAAAGAGGGGCGAGAACGGTACCCACTACAACACACTGCAGCAGGCGCAGGATGACGGGGCCGTCACGATGAACTACGGGTGAGCGTTCTTCGGGTGCTCCTCAATGAGCGCGGACGTTGAGTGGCTCTCAGAATTTTCCTGGACCACTTGGTCAACTTCCTTGGTCTCGGCATCGTTCTCTACTGCGTTGCGCAGTTCTACTCCTTCGTGTCCAAGGACTCGATCATCAAGCACACCGTGCGGTGCTACGCTTGTCGGAAAGAAATCTCCACAAAGGTGACGTGAGCGTCATTTCAGCCCCTTTGCAGACACTGAACCCCGCGCAGGCAAAGAGATGCGCATTCTGCACCAGTTGGCAGGACGAGAGGGAGGAACGCGAGACTAGTGCGCTGTAACTTTCTCGATTCCAAGCCTCGGCGCCGTCAAAGATCTCATCATCGGCACCGTCACGTAGCATGTCCGCAGTATACCATTCTACATACGCATACCTAACGTACAAATTGTGTCTTCTTCTAGTCCTTCATCCTTCCAGCGGCAACGAGCATATTTCACAGTCGCTTCCCCCGTGGGTGTTCACGAATGTGCAGTGCGGACAGACACGCTCACCGCCGCCCGCTGAGCCGAAGCCACCGCCCTGCCCACCAGACTGTCGAGCGATCTGATCAAATACATCCGGAGGAATGTCTTCGTCCATAGGGGTATGTGTCGATCCCGAGGGCGCGGATGTCGCGGGGCGTGCAGCTGAGGGACATGGATGAGACGATCGATCCGCGACGTACAAGCACAGCACTCACGTATTGTCTCGCGCGTGAAGGTCATGAGTGTCTGCCAGCCTTCCGTGCGGATGAGAGCGTCCAGGGCAGTCGGATCGTCCAGGTTTGGCGACGTTACCGTCCGTATCAGCACGTTCATGTCATCCTGCAGACGCACAGCACGTCAGGGCAATGCACTCCCACCGACGTCGCACTTACGGTAGATATCAGCTGTGACGTCCCGAGGAAGGCAATGAGGTGCCAATCGCTCAACCACTCTGCCAACACAGCACGCTGCCGTTGGTCGCCGCCACGTGCGCTCTCTGGGATGTCGGGCGCGTGCAGCTCCGCGAGTTTGTGCAGCACCCTTTCGATAGTCTGGTCTTCCAGACCGGGGCGATTCTCGATGGCGAACGCGGCCGAGCGGAAAACTGGTGACGGGTTCTGCGGGAAACCGTTCGAGACCTATACAGAATTTAGTGAGACTGTGACAGCGAGCCGCAAAAGAACCCCTCACGTTCACTAGGAGGTACTCAACCGGGAAGCTTGGCTTCGCGCTCTTCTGCACGTCGAGGCCGTACTCGTTCTTATACCGGAAGAATACGTCAGGCACGTACCGCGCCGAATCCTGGCTCCGGTCCTCTTCCTTCACACGCACTATCCCGGGATCCACGCTCGCCTCGATCATGTCCGCCTCCACCATTGCACACGCCTGCTCCGACACCTGGTACGCAGACACGTCGATCCCACCATCTGCCGTGCCGGTGAGCACAGCTGTGACCAGGCGCGAGCCGAAGAGGCCCGTAGCTGACGACTTCGATGGCGTCGGGTTCGTGTTTTGCACATGCGCAGCGAAGATCGTTTCGAGCGAGGAGAGATAGAACGACTGTGGATGCCGCTTGTACCTTGTGCGCGTCCGGTCTTCCTCCTCAGGCTCGAGGTCAGTGAAGATGTACCCCACAACCTGTAGAGGCTTTGCGGAGGCGCGAGCGAGTTCCTTGATCCGCGGTTCGTCCTCCCATGGTAGCCCGAGCGATAGTCCGTCAAGCTCGCCCTCCTGCGGAGGTTCGTGGATCGCCTCCACCACCGCCTTCACGCCCATCGGCACCTCCTCATATGGCTCATAGTGTCCGATCAGCCACCCGAACCGCTGCGTGCCCGTCAGCCGCCATGAGTGCAGAAACCGTTCTACAATGTGCGTGGATGCGATCTCGAGGTGATCAACCATCCGGAAGGGCTGGCTCTGCAGCGTAATTGCGGACGGCTGGCACGCCGTGCAGATTGACGCGGGCCACGGCTGGTGACTGCCGCTTGGACATGGAACCCTGACCTTGTAAGACAACTCCGACAATGGGGGCAGCAGGGCGGTGGATGATGTTGCGGCAGAGACCTTCGGCGTTAGTTTGCGAATGTAGGCATGGTAGGAAAGGTGCTTGATGTTGTGCTCCGCGTGATACGCAACGTCGTATGGCTCGAGGGGCATGCAATACTCGCACATACCCGCTGCACCATGCTTGCAGAAGCGCGAGTCGCGCCCCCGCGGAATCTTGCCATCCTTCGACCGCCAGTACGTGTCTACCGGGTCTTCCTGGACAGCCTCCCAAGGACGCTTTGGCGCGGCACTGCTCGTCTGTGCTTTCTGGGACGACTCTGCAACTGCTACCTCCGCCGGTGCATTGCCTTCTCGAGTTCCGTATGAAACGAAGACGAGATCTCCATGCCTGCAGCAAAGGGGTGTGGGTCAGTCGTGTTCAGGAGACATACTGGTCCAGGGAGCAAGCCTTGTGCAGCGTTCCCTCGGTTCATAGAAGACAGTTGGAAGGAGCCACGTGGAGCATGACAGTCCAGAGTCATCCGACACAGATTTCTGGACTACCGCGTTGCCCACGATCGATCGTCATCTTCCGCGCAGTGCCCTCCACCACATGAAAATTGTAGGACTGGTTGAACTTGCCGTGCTGCACAGACACAAGAATCCCAGGAACAGCAGAGAAAAACCACGCACGAGAGACCCAATGTCTGCAAGTTTCCGGCGATCGTCGACACCAATGTCTCGTTGCCTCGCGGACGGTTAGAGATCGCAACAGTGGTCGGATCGGCATTGCTAGTAGTTTCAAGAATCTGTTGCGAGTATGTGAGCGGAATATTCGTCAGAGCTTCCGTGACGGCGCACCTTGGCTACCAGCTCCGATATGTCGGCAGTAGGCGCAAGATCGAAGCGAAAGTTGCCATCCTTGGATCGTATCCTAATCAACTGTTCTCAAGTTAGATGCGACATTCGCAGCAGTGCTTGGATACCGTCTTACCATGGTCGAGAGTGGGATGGATGGTGGCGGTGTGCGCCAAGGAGCGATGTGCGTCTGCAGACTTACGCGTCGCGCGAAGACGCATACGCGCTACGTCACGCCTGGCTTACCTAATCTAGCAAGACGCGTCGTGGTCATGTGATCTCATTAGGACGCGCGCACGCGTCTCTGGCGCAATCCTCAGCGTGCATTGCGCACACCGGGCGGACCCTCCGTGACCACCGTCTCTGACGCCTACGGCGAAGCATACACGTTGCAGTAATTGAAATCAGAAGAACTATGTAGGAATAATGATGAGGTATGTCGCTATCGAAGGACGGGGTTGCAAATGAATGGACGGGAGTAGCTAGGGCGCGCATTCAAGACCCTTCAGCTTGTCTCCACCCATGGATCGCAGACACACGCCAGCACAAGATACGCATGCGACCACCAGCTCCGCGGCGGAACGACGACGGGTGCGGTCCATCAGTCAACCTGGTCCGTCGTACGCACACACCTCCGGGCCTAGTAGGCCAAGTGAGAACACCCCGTTGATGGGAGCAACGGCGGTACCCGACACACATTTGGCAGACCCGTTTGAGTTCGACTTCCTCTCCACATTCAATCCCTTCGCCGAGCAGCAGGCGACCTCAGCGCAGGGGTACGACGACGCGGCCTTCCAGAGAGCCCTACTCGCCTTCCAGCAACAATCCTCCTTTAACGCCGCATCCTCTCATTCCATGCCGACGCCCCCGCCCACAGTGCCGAACATGCCCAACGTCCCGAGCATGTCTAACATGCCCAACCTACCCAACATGCCCAACCTACCCAACATGCCCAACCTACCTAACATGCCCAACCTATCCAACATGCCCAACCTATCCAACATGCCAAACATGCCGGCACCTACCATGGGGCAGAACCCAACAAACGCATTCCTCGCCGCGCTCCCCTGGCTGCAATTGATGTACCAGATGCAGCAGAATCAGTACAGCCAGCCGATGCAACCGACGTCTCACCATGTACCGTTCATGCAGCAGCAACAACAAGCGGAATCCCAGCCGCAGCCGCACTCTCAGCCAGATCCACGCCGGACTTCACAACCCCAATCTCCATGGGACGCGACCCCGAATCCATTCTCTCCGTCGCAATCCAACCAAGCGGACGCGTCTCCCGCGTCTTCTTCAACGGGCGCGCCGTCCCCGCCACAGCAGGTGGAAGTACCGGAAGACCCGGTGGTGATTGCGGAGGACAAACGGAGACGAAATACGGCAGCTTCTGGTAAGGTTCACCTCGGTCCGTCAGTATTCCAAGCTAAGACGCACGCCGCACCCAAAGCGCGCTTCAGGATCAAGAAGAAGCAATGGTCGCTCAACCTTGAGCGCACCATCTCGGACCTGTCCAGTCGCGTGCAGGAGCTCGAGGTGGAGGCTGCCGAGTTGCGGCGGGAGAACGGTTGGCTGAAGGAGATTGTCATGCTGAAGAGCAAGCAGAACGCCCAGGCGGCGCAGGCGGGGAAGTGGGGACCTCCGCGAGTGCGAGTAGTAGCCAGCTAGATCTAACAGACCGGTCCGCGGGCGAGGGCAGCGGGGGACACACTTTGTGAACGTTGCGCAGGGTGTGGGGCAGGAGGAAAAACGGACAGTGCTCGCCATCTCTTCGTGCCGACGCTATATACTGTACGCTATCGAATTCCGAATTGCCTTCTTTCCGACTAGTCAATTCGGAATTCTCCATATACGGCAGGTCTCTCGTCGGCGGCAATTGTGGCGTCGAGGCGGCCAGCCACTGACCAGGGCGCGGACCTGCGCGGACTCACCCGGCGCTTGGCGTCGCTTCCTCAGCACGCCACTTCGAGGTTCGAGCGACCATGTCTTTTGGACGACCTCCGAGCATCTCTGGCAGCTTTCAAGCAACACCACTGTAATGCATCGTTGTACACCATCTAACACGTTTGTCTGACCTGTTTGAAGGACAGAGGGTCGTTCCCACTCGA
>NW_025955635.1:0-17472 GCF_022376445.1 Fomitopsis serialis
CTGGTTGCCTTCTTCTCAGCCACGCCGAATTATCTCGGATGTTACTAACCACGCTAGGACAACCGCCAGCAACTCCCACCTCCCGCCTCACTGCCCCCAGTACGACCAACCGCCGCCCAAGCACGTCTCATCTGCTCGATGCCTCTTAGGCGTCATCTCTCGCGGCCCCCCTCATCTGACCCGCGATTGACACCAACATCAGCTTCGCACCGCCTCGTGTTACCGACCGCCGTTCACAAGCGAGCCCTCGCCCTGCTCAGCGGTCCGGCGCGGTCCCTCCACTTCTAACGTCGGACTTCCTGGCGCGCCGTCCCCCATCCTCAATACCCAGCAATTCACTTGTCTGATGCCCGGGCGGCGGTTGTCGGACGGTGATCGCTTGCTCGAGTCTCCCAGAGCGCCCCGTGTCCGAATGTGCCGCGGTCAACTGATCCCCTGGTGTCTGTCGCTGCTCAATAGTCAATATATTGACTTTCTCGGGATCCTGGTGTCTAGCTTCTGTTCGCGACTGACGAGGCTTTATGCATCCCCCGTTCTAGCTCTGACCCCCCCCCCCCTTGCAACGCTGCTCCTCGCTCGACGCGCCTCGAGGACCTTGACCTTCAAGCTTCTGTGTCCACCGCCGTCTCCATGGCATCTCACGACACCTACAAGTGCCCCCGCTGCGTGCATTCGACTTGCGTACTTCCCAACTCAGCCCTACCATCGCATCGCTGACCGGGTCCTCCAGGAATGGTCAGACCCGGGCCTACTCCTGGTGGCTGTCGATGCAGACCGGCGCCGCTGATCAGTATCAGGACCCCTCAGGACATCATGGGACCAGCTCATCTCGGCAAGCGCTGTGTGCTCTGTGGAACGTCTGGCAGGGTCTGAGTTCGTGTCTTGGAAGCTCCCATTCCACTGGTCTCGCGATAGTCTTGCCGGAGTGCTTCGGTCTGGCCAGCTGGTACGATGTCTGTGGAAGACGACCGCTCAGTGGCAGGGCTGGCGCCCCGCGAGTGATCTGCTGCTCGCTTCGACTGTAGTCTGTTGTAACGGACCCCACCTTCTTTGAATCCACCTTGACAGGCCTCTGGTTTATTAACGCCAGTGCCACCATTGGATCACTGGCCATCTTCGCCTCGTATAGAGAGCTCAAGGCTGAGGCCACCGGTGATGGTGAACTCAAGGTCGCATGACGCGCTCAGACGACTCAACGATTCGAGGAATCTTCAGCTCGGCCACTGATTTGACTAATGACCTGTATATGGGCGGCCCTCGCTTGTGTTGTGCGGCCTGTTCTCGTGCGCACTGGTCGTAGTACAGATGACTGGATCGACGCTACGTACTGTACAATGATGTCCCACTGACCCAGCGTCGTCCCAACTGATCGACGGCCCTCCGTGGCGCTGCCTTACTCCGTCCTGTCCAACCTTACTGTAACTCGCTCCGCTGCTGCGCGCTGACGGAAGATTTCCAATCGCCGTCCAGCCCTCGAAGCTCGACTTCCATCGACTGAGTACTTGCCCCGTTCATTTGCACCGATTCGTCCGCCTTGTTTAGTTAGCTTCTTCCTCGCCGACGAACAGCCCCCGCGTCCGAGTTTGTGCCTCTTCTGCGTACCGCCCCCTGGCGACGGCGGTCTTCCTGTGCATCGTGTTTTCCTCATCTTCTCTCAGTGGTTTCTCGATACCTGTTGGCCGGTCGAATTGCCTCTAAATGAGCGTCCCACGTCCTCCAGCAACCCGGACTGGGAGCTTGTGATTCTTCTTGCCAGTCGCGCGATCGATCATCGCCTTGCTCTCAGCACGTGCTTGCACTCACAACGCGCGTCGGGCGGGCGTGGTAATTGTGGCGCTGGTGAGTGGCTGTACGTCCGGAGCATCCAGGACGCTGCGCTCGCGAAATTCTCTCGGAAGACCGACGTAAGTCCTTGCACAGCTAGGGTCCGATTGCGACTTCCACCGAACGGGCCATCCTTGTATTTCCCTGCAAATTGGCGAGCCCGTAGCTCGGCGCGACGCGTCACGCTGTGCTCTTTCAAGGAAGTGGAGGAGGTGTCGGGGCCGAAATGAGTGGCCGATGCGAAGGTGAGTAAAACTTGCGTATTGAGTCGAGATCAATTCAGTGCGCGCTGATTCTTTTCGCGCGGCCGCAGCTGTCGACGTGTACAACGTCTTACGCGTCTGTGTCTGCAGTGCGATCGACCCCCATCTGCCAAACCTTGCACAGGTGATATGTAAGCTGTACGCAACTCTCGCGCAGCCAGAGTGGGTCAATTCACAGGTCGGCGTCGGCTAATCCGCACACGCTTGCAGACGAGCATTGCTTAGCACTTCGTACGTTACGCCAAGGGCAATACGCGGCTTCGTGGATGTAAGTCAAACTCTCTTCGTTTCGTTGACTAGCGCTTGATCGATGGATTTCATTACAGAGATGGCCTTCCTTGTAATCGTGGTATTCTAAGCGAAGCGAGGCACGAGCGTCGCGTAGAAGTGAGTCTACGCACGCAGGAGGAGATTTAGGCGCGCATCGCTCTCCTCTGCGCGCCCACTCGGACGACCGCTCTCGAAGGCTCCGCGGCCGCTACGCCCTTCGAATAGCTCTCGTTTTCTTCCACTAGACTACACCACTTGTAGCTTACAGGAAGGGGACTATGGTACAACCTTCGCTCATCAATCCCGATAGCGACGAAGAGCCGGATTATGTGAGCAACGACCAAATGATTGTACCACTCACAAATGCGTGGAGGATGGTCAACACAGAGTCGTAGTCTCTGTCTCGCAAGCTCGTCCGACATGAGCATCCAGCTGAGCGAGCAGCGGTTGCCATTGTGGACTGTCTGACTCCGAGTCTTTCGACCGCCGCCCAGTGCTCCGTCACCAGCGCTCTCGCTCACTGGTCGCCGGGCGGGACCAACCCGCTGAGTTTCTTTCATGCTGGATGCAACACGCTTACACTGGCTCGCGTCGGCACGAGCATCGCTAGCTCGTGTCATGCACACGCGAGTCAGGCTGGAGGCAACATGCTTACACTGGACGCAGTATGCTTCACTGGCTCGTGTCAGCACGAGCTCATAGCCAGCGAGTGTCACACACGAGTCAGGCTGGACGCAGCAGGCTTATACTGGCTCGCGTCAGCACGAGCTCATAGCCAGCGAGTGTCACACCGGGTCAGGCTGGACGCAGTATGCTACACCGGCTCGTGTCAGCACGAGCTCATAGCCAGCGAGTGTCACACACGGGTCGGGCTGGACGCAGCACACTTACACTGGCTCGTGTCGGCACGAGCATAACACGCTCGTGTCATTCACTGCACACGAGTCAGGAGCATGCAGCAGCAGCATGCTTACACTGGCACCGGCTCGTGTCGGCACGAGCGTAACGAACTCGTGTCATCCACTGCACACGAGTCAGGCTGGACGCACCGGGTTCGATCAACTTCGATGAACACGACGCGGCACTGCTCCTCCTAGGGTCAGCGGAGCGATGTTTGCTTCGCGGCGCCCATCCGGCGGGACTCTGCGAACCGGTTGATCCGCAATACGGGTCATTGGCGTCGTCAGTGTTGGACACTGGCTCACAGAGCATGTACGACGAGGCTCGTCGGCTTCTGGACTGGGGGTAACGGCTTCGCCGCAACGCGCCGCCGTACTCGACGTCTTCATATTGGGTATCGCGGCTCACCCGTTGCCCCTCAGGTCCAGGCACACTCTTCGAGTCGGGCAGCCCTGCGGGCTGCGCCCCACACCGCCAATCATTCCCCTCTCGCTCTCTTGCAACTGACCTGTCAAGCTCACTCAGTAATGAGGCGGGCTGCTGGTACGCCTCGCTTCACACGTGACCGTCACATCTGCCACGCCGGTCATCGTATCCCAGTGCATAGATGGTATTCTAAGCGAAGCGAGGCACGAGCGTCGCGTAGAAGTGAGTCTACGCACGCAGGAGGAGATTTAGGCGCGCATCGCTCTCCTCTGCGCGCCCACTCGGACGACCGCTCTCGAAGGCTCCGCGGCCGCTACGCCCTTCGAATAGCTCTCGTTTTCCCCACCCTCCACACCCTCTTCACGCAGCACACGCCGCCAAAAACCCAATGTGTGCTTTTTCTTTATATCTTTGTTTTGTTTTTGTCTTTGTCTTTGTTTTGTTTTGTTTTTGGCTCGACGTGTCTACCCTGCGGCCCAGCAGTGGCAACTTCGGGAGCGCAGGGCTGCGGTATCAACCCGCCCGCCCTCGCGGCTCACCCGTTGCCCCTCAGGTCCAGGCACACTCTTCGAGTCGGGCAGCCCTGCGGGCTGCGCCCCACACCGCCAATCATTCCCCTCTCGCTCTCTTGCAACTGACCTGTCAAGCTCACTCAGTAATGAGGCGGGCTGCTGGTACGCCTCGCTTCACACGTGACCGTCACATCTGCCACGCCGGTCATCGTATCCCAGTGCATAGATTCTTGTCTGTCGCACCCGCGAGTATGTGGCCTTGGTGATCCGCCCTGGCACGCATCTATCCTGCGGCAATGCCACAGTGGTGGGGCGTGTTATGTCGTACCCCGGACCGTGCTGGACCGCTCAGCTCGCTTGGTTCACAGAGCATTCGCAACCACGACACCAGTCTCATCTACTTGCCAACTACTCTCTTGAGACTGGGACTGAGGGTCTTGTAGGCAACCGCGACTGACGAGGGATCGGTCGACGTGGCCAGTAAGGTAGCACCCACACGCGCTACGGGAAGAGGAGGTTTATGCCGGAAGCGTAGCTGCGCCACTGCCGTCTTCGCTTCGCATCGTTATATCAAGAATGCCCGTCAGTCGACCACGTCCGCCACCGCCGTCTGCCACCCTCGTCGTATGTACTCTCACCGTTCACTGTTACGCAACAAAGGTGCCGCGTCGCTTGGTTCGGTGCCCCGTTCGGAAGAAGATCGAAATCTTTCGGTGGCTCTGGTGAACCAGTGTCAGTGCCACTGGCCCACGCTAAGCGACACTTAGTAAGACTTTGTCATGGCTCTAATGTTCTGTGTGCCTTCAAACAAGCCTTCCATGGTATGGAAGTCCAGCCAATCGGTCCGTGGTGATCAACAGTTCCGATTGTCCCCGCCCTAGCGCCTTGCGGCTGGCCAAAGAAACATCGTCTTGTAACTTACGCAGAGGCGTGCAGTTCGCGCGCGCGAACCGTAGCGCGGTCAGGTGCGTATATTTAGATCAACGCTTCAGCCCCTACCGATTGACATGTATGCGAGCCTGCGACAAGTCATGACCACGCTGTTACGGTCGCTCGAATTGTCAGCAGCACGTCGCTGGGTCACGCCTTGCGTCAAGCTTGTCGAACTCCATACAGCAAGCATTGCATGCCTAACTTACGCAACCTCACAAGCGCGTAGTGCGAGCTCGGTCTCGGCGTCCTTCGCAAGTGGACGGTCATAGGAAGGCATTAGTGGTGATATTGTGGAATTCAGGCGCACTCAAGCGTCGAGTCAATATGGATGACGCAAATTGATGGCCGGCAGTAGAGGTATGTAGGAACGATCGGCGGAATTCATTCCTGCTGATTATGCAGAATGGACGATGATCTCCATGGCGCGAACGAGCGACGCAAGTACCTTGTGACGGGCCTTCAAGCTTCAGCTCGGACACCCACTCGCGTATAACTTATCAGATGCCCGTATGCTGAACGTTCAGCTAGGTATGTTGTCCTCGACGGCAAGCATGTTAGCGAACCTCAAAGCAGCGATAGGAATGTGGCCAGCAGCATGATGCGGAATCTAGGCATCATCGCCAGGACAAGGCAAGGACGACGTATGGATGTCCAGCTTTCACATCAACTGCCAACTGATGTACGATCTGTCTCTAGCGGAGGTACGTGTGCGCGTAAACTCAACTGGCCCATCCGGAGATGCGAATATTATCAACGTCACCGCCGACTCAGATATTACTCTACGGAGTGTACCGTTGATTGCTGTGGTAAATGCACGAGTCCAAATCGCGCCAGCATCTAACTTCATGGGTCGAAGACGGTGCGAATGGCATCTCCGCCGATCGCATGACGGCTGTTTCGACCCCGGGTGCCAACCAACAATCCGCGTCGACGGCGCTGTCTTCATCTGTCCGGATAAGATGGCCGCAAGATCGACGTGCCCAATGTGTTTCTAAATGTAACCAGCATTGCAATCGCTGCCGACCTCCTTGGTGGAAATCTTCTCGGGCCTTCCTCAATCACAAACGAGTATGTATTCGGTCCATCGGTACTAGTGCGAATTAACCATTCAGACATCGCTTGTGATCATTATGTTGGAACTTGGAAGTACCGGATTGTCCTCGCTTGCTGCTTCACATGTCTCATCTCCTGCGTGAATGTGACACGAGTGCCCCTCAAGCCCGCATTTTCCAAGCGTCGTGATTTCAAGCTAGCCTGAGAAGCCGGTATGCACCGTCTGTCAGCGTGTCAAGACTTCAACAAGACCATTGCGCAGAACACCAGGACGCATGCTATAGCAACCAACAAATCATCTCAATACAAGACATGTCTGCTGTGATTCTGCTGCAAGATTCGGGACCCACTCTTCGAGCCTAACCAAGCCCAACCTGTCACTGTTGCACTCGATGGGTTCGGCGTTCGCACCAGGGTACATGGGTAAAGCTGTCACGCGACCGCAACGCGACGCGACGCGACAGTCACGCTTTGTCACCTGCACCTGTCACGCCCGCGTCTTGTCAAGGTCGGGTGGCGGCGACCTCCTGTCCAGTGCATTACGTCTGGAGAACTGCTCCTTCTCCTTATACCCCCATCACCACCCACGCCGTCGCAAGCGTTCTCGACACTTCTTTTATACCCGCGCCGCTGTTGATTTTACGCGTCTGCCGCCATGCTACCGAAATCTCCTACGGCGGGCGCAGCGGAGACGTTAGTCTTCGGGACTGGTTCAGAAGAAGGTTATGAGGGCTTAGTTCTAGGAGGAAGTGACGAAGCGGATGTGAGGGACTCTCCTGAGTCTCGGGTATCCATGTATGTTTCACTGTTCGAAGGTATGTTGACCCTCCGACGTCTGGTAGCGTGTCACTCACGTTTTTAGACATGGTGGCAACGGTTCTGCAGCATGAAGACTATCTGTTCACGCTGGAAGAAGTTGGCTGCCTAGGTCAATACAGCAGGCTGTCATGTATGTTGCATTTTGTTATACAGAACGCTCTTTCTGACAACAGTGCAAACGTAGATCACGCACGCTACCTTTTGGTCCGACTCTGCCTACGCAAGGCAGACAAGTGGCATAGGCTCAGTGCGCTGAAGTATGAGCGTGAACTTGGGAACAACATACGTCAAGCCATCGGAGAACTATGCGGTAACACCGATTCACCGACATCCGAGAACGCAAAACCTAGTGTCAAAGCCGAAGTCAAAGTCGAGCAGGTCGACGCACAAGCGGAACTCGAGCCATTGTCTCTCAGTCATGAGCTACCGTGCGATCCGGACAAACTCGGTCAGCGAGATCGAAGTATCAAGGTCGAGGCGTACGAGCCCTGTATCAAGTCTGAAGAGCCGGAAGTCATCGACCTGACGCTCGACGCGGATGCCGACGAGCAGCCAGAAACAGTACCGACAGTAGTTGCCCCAGAGCCGAAAGCGGGACTGGAGAGTGAACTTCTCCCCGGCTCTACGCATGTATGCTTTGCGGAGAATGAGTCGGGGGCGAGTTTACGTGACCTCCTGGATTGCCTTACACTGGAGGAACTGAAGGGAACTGCCAAACAGTTCAAAGTCAAAGGCTCCTTGAAGGTGAGTATGGTGCTCTGATAGGCGGCCTTATAGCCTGACTGGCAAATACACTTCGCAGGAAGTACTCATCGACGAATTGATTCGCACATGTTCTGGTCAAGCCACACTAGGGTTCTTCATTGGCTCCTCGGGGAAACACGGCAAAGGCGGTAGTAGACCTGCTCTTACTCAGAGCAACGTTTTTCTCTCTGGACGGACACAGGCAGACAGACTACGGGCGATTGTGATGAGGACACTCGGTACGCTGACATCAGTTAAAAGCCTCGGCATGCATAATCATTAACACGGAGCAGATACCTGTGTGCGTATCAATGAGCATGTCTTCAGGCTCTTACGACGTGTCAACCTCGTCTACTTCCGGAAGTGAGTCCGCTTCGAAAGGAGTGCTCCTGACTGCTTAGCTCACTGTAAAACCTTGAGAACGCAACAGGCGGAGTCGATGCTCACTGAATCAATCTTGGCTTACGCTCGCAAACGCTCATATACGCCTTACAAGCATGAGCGAACCCGCGAGATATGGCCTTCACGAGCCGCTTTACTAGCATATGAAGAGGCACTCGAGAAGGAAGCTCAGGTCGACGCGATTTTGGATGGCACTTCCGGCATATCATTTCGCGCGCGTTCGTCGGCTAGCCGTACCCCAGGTCCAGCCGCCAAGAGGGCCAAAGTATCTGTTACGCCTCACAAGAATGACAAGCATAAGAGCAAGACCGAAGATCTGATGGACATCGAGAATCAACCGGGCGTAGACCACGAAAGCTCGGAGCTGGACGGTCCTTCAAAGCGAAAGGCGCATGCGTTAAGGCCCATTTTCGAAGAGACCTACGAGCGGTGGAAGACCATGGTCCACGTAAAGGGCGAGGAGGTTGGCCGACCCCGAGGACTGGAACGCTTCGATTGCGGTATGCTGACATGCGCCTGCTGATATTGAGTCGTTAAGCTGAAGAGTGTTGATAGGTCATGTCCTCACGCGCGTCGTCTGCAAGGGTTCCGCGGCGCTCGGTATGCTCGGCCAGCATGAGTATGAGCTTGAAGTCCTGGAAAGTCTTCTCGCTCAGCGGCGGTGGCGACGCGGACGCCGAGGCCGGTGGTACGAGCGTCGGGCGCTGCTCCTGATGAAGTTTCAGCAGTACGAACGCGCGAAAGCGGCGGTCATCGAAGCATTGGAAGATGACGATACACATATCGGTTGGGCATCTCGAACGCTTTTGCGAAACCAACTGACTTCTGTGACACAGTGTTTCGACCAAAGCTTGAACGGAGACTTACAACTCTCGAGAAGCGGCTCAAGGTACCCGAAGAAGAGCGTCATGTATGCGAAGGCAGACTCGAAAAAGCCACGCTAGTCCAGATCACAGGCACTCGTGTCTACCACCGGGAAACGAGCCTGAAGCTAGACCTTTTCGGCCGGAACGTTGCCAGATCGTCTAGGGCACCGACTCGTAATGTTTCTGCACAGACGTCAATTCCGTCCGACTGGGTCCAACCGACCACCGTTCCCCTTGAAAAGCATCCTCCCGAGGTACCATGCCCGTATCGACACCCCACTCATTAGAGCTCACGATCTATCCTTCCTCCATAGGGACCACCGAAGTGGGTGGGCAAGTCTATCTGGTTAGGCCGAGACTGTGAAGAAGTCACCGTTGAGATCCTCGCTCTCCAGCATTACGAGAAGCATGGGTACAAAGGGTAATACATACCTTATCACGTCAGCGACGAAAACACTCACGTCGTGCTACCCTAGCTTTCATTGTGAGGGCAGAGTCGTGACAACCCTGTTCGGCCTGCTCTTCTGGGACATCGTTTTCGCTGATATCCCCGGCGCATTTGAGACGCTGTATCAACACGCCCCTCTCGATATCGCCGAAGACACGTTCTACTATGCGAGGCAACATCTCGTCGATCAACGCTTGGAGGAACTCAAGTCTGGACAAGGCCCAGAGATACTAGGTCGCTTCTTTGACGAGCACAACGAGAAAAAGACCTGGTGCGTTGGTGTTCAATGGGAGCTGTTCGAGAAGAGTGACCTTCTCGAGATCGCCGAGGCAAGTTAGATCACCTACATCCATGAACCTCCATCATGCTGACGATGCGCAGAATCTAGGAGGAGTTGCTCTCGCCGTGATCTGTCGATTGATGTGCGAAGATTACGGCGGCCGCACTGGCGGTGTTCCAGACTTGATCGTATGGAACGTGGACACTCGGGAGTGCAAGTTTGTCGAAGTCAAAGGTCCCGGAGACAGATTGCAGGAAAATCAGAAGGTGCGACAGTCCGATGATTACTCACTCTTGCTTACATGGGTCTCTTCCAGGTCTGGATCGATGTCCTGCTGCAGGCGGGCGTCACGGTGGAGGAATGCCGTGTGGCTGAGCAAGGTGCTGAACCTGCTACGAAGAAGAAAGCCAAGAAGCGAGCGACACGGCCGCTCAAGCGCAAACGCGCCCCGCGGGACTCCGACGAGGAACTCCTCGTGCCCGAGTCTGAAGACGAGGAACTCCTCGTGCCCGAGTCTGAAGACGAGGAAGAGATCGACTACTCACAGATGGACACTGGTGCGACCGATAAGCATCACTCCCCACCGCCTACCCCGAAGAAGCCACCCCACGGAGGATCATCAACCGTGCAGAGGTCGTCATTACCACCAGTCCGGCGCGGTATTCGACCAAGCGAGCACGTAGCGTGTCCCCCGAGGTCTAATGGCCAACTCATTCATATCATTATTGTTATCGTATTCCGCTGTTCTGTTGTAGCTATAGCAGGTGTGATGTACAGTACTATTAGGGTATAGAGACGTCGACATGGCTGCGCATGCTCAAGTCGCGGGGACGAAGTCGACGGTGACTGGTACCAATGATAGAACGACAACGTTTGGCCTCTTCTACTAGTAGTCTCGGGCCAACATAGACAATTCAAATTCCTTCAATCTTTGTGCCTTTGTGTCTCAGGATATCCTTGTCTGCCAGTGACGCCTCTTCCCTGTATTGCATACCTGTTTGATCGGAAGTGGGCTGAGGAGAATAGAATATTAACAAAGCTAACCCACAACAAGCTTGGGTGGCTCAGTTGGTTAGAGCGTAAGTCTCATATTCGCGTATGAGTTTCTTTATAAAGAAATTGAATCTTACGTAATATCCCGTGATCTTAAGGCCGTGGGTTCGAACCCCACCCCGAGCAGTCTTTTTCTTTCTTTTTCTTGAAGAACTGTTCTACTCACTATCTATACAGTTTCCGGAGACGAAGATGGGTCCGCAGGCACACATACAGACTTGAGTCCTGATCCTGATTCCCCTGAAGCTACTTGCCAAATCCGGTAGACACCGAGCCATCCCCGATGCTGGATCATGCATGCATCGTAATCCAGGTTACAGCTGTTGTAGAAATGATAGGCCGGCCTGCACTGAGTGTGTGTGTGGGATTTGGCCTGACGGTCGCCGTGAGCGAGACTGGCAAATTAAAGAACGCACTGACATCTCTGAGCGCCGGCAACGTTGGCTGTAGCCAGTGCGTGACTTCGCCAACCGTCGTCTCGCCAGCCAAAAACCCGCTCCACACATCCCCGCGCGCGAGCGGTCTATCGTTCAGCTGTCATATGCGCAGACTGAGTTCGGTGTCAGATCCCGAGGGCTGGATGAGCGCAGCCTGCGCCGACATGTCAGTGGAAATGGCGAGTTAGTAAGAGTAAGTAAGTACTTACTGCTACGCGGTATGTACAACACCCATCCGCTCAACTCGTTCTGTCAAGTGCATGCGCGCGGTTGTGCAAGTAACGGCGCATGCTTCGCGTGGCCAATGTCCATGCCATGGAGTCTGTTGCTCCCCATGCACACTAGGAATGATGTGAATGCAGCGGGTGTGCATATACCGCTGTCTGCTGCGCGGTTCCTTGTCTGCCACTGCACTTGGTGTATCCGTCTGACGACATAATACGCATTTGCCATTCCAGCCGCAAAGCCTGCCTGCCTGGCCTGCGGAGCCTCTGTCAAAGGCCTTTGACTCGGGACTCCATTGTCGCACAGACGGACTCGGAGTCTTCGTACACCTGGGGAACGCACGTACGTCGAATCCCGCGAACACGTCGCTCTCTGGCACACAATTTCATGCCTCGCGAATCTTGGGCTAATAATCACCACGTCTTGACGGTCAGCAGGTTCCTGTCATGGACGGCGATGTGTGTGCTCATGCAAAACAGAAGTCGGAATGTGCTGGCTCGCATCTGCGCGGGGCAAGGCAGACAGCAGACTGTACGCGCCGCTGGCATAGACTCGGGCGGATAGTCGACCTTGTACATCTAGCCGAACCGTTCCCGCCCATTTGACAATGACATCCAGTAGGATTATCCTGTTAGCACTGGTCTGCGAGGTATAGTTTCAGCGTATCTTCCACATATACGAGAGGCCACTTATCCCGGAGCAGAGAGCATGATCATATCACCAATTCGCGGGGCCACTGTCTGAGTAGGCGGCATTACAGATGCCGAAGAACCATACGCGGAAAGAAACGGACAATGGCAGAAGTACTGATCTGAGCGAAATGTATACGGTACGGTATCAGAAAAGTGTTGGCAGCGGTGATTTGAGAGCATGCTAGAAAGAACCAGTATCAGCCAAACGAGGGACGTGACATAGATCTTGAACGTGCAGTGAGGACGGCCGGTCGTTGCGTGACGAGTCTCGCAGACTTTCGTTCCGTTGGTCTGGTGGGCAAGTAGACGTGCATGAATTACGAGAATCGTGTACCTCCGTCTTCTGCGTTGTCTGTTAGTTGTCAGATAGTAGGAACCATGAATGCTATCGAAGTCTCGGAGCCTAACTTGCGATGGCATGACATCATGAGGAACTGAAAGATTTATAGAGATATCGGACGTACCAAGGGCATGCTTGATCGTGCTTATGTTCCTTCAATAAAACTACAAAGTAGTGCAGTGCGGCAGTCAACCCGCGATGCGGCGTACTAGTGAGAGCCGAACACCTGGCACCGGCTAGTAGCCTGTGTAAGTACTAGCCCGGTGTATATCATGATGTTGGCTGAGTGCTCCGCATTTGAGCCTCGTATATTGGCGAGTCCAATTGATGCTATGGCAGCCTCCACCAACTAGTTGCTTTCGACCGAAGCTGTATACCAACGTAAGCACACATGTGGCAGGTGTCCGAGACTGGTCCGAGAGCTGCAGTAGAGTTGCAGACTCCGAGGCGAAGAAGATGGTGGCGTTGAATGAGGCTGTTTCCAAATTGGGAGCCTTTTGCATTACATAATAAACGCGTATTATGTATGCGGGACACGCGACGCGTCGACGCGTTCCGCGTTCTCTCTCTGCGACCACGACGCGCAAATCGACATGGCTCAAGATTACCAGCTCACTGCCGGCATCTGCTCGCGTCTTGCAGACGTGACAAACATTGAGGATAAAATCCTTGAGTCCCAACCAACCATACAGTTCCTGTCTTTCAAGAAAGTCGCGCCTACGACGGCAGGGGCTGCCACGGTTGATCGCTACCGTATCATCGTTTCCGATGGCGAACACTTCTTGCAAGCTATGCTGGCGACACAACTGAACCATCTCATCGAGGAGGAACGCATAAAGAAGCATTCAATTGCGGTCATCGACAAGTTTTCGTGCAATCTGGTACAGGACAAGCGGTATGTCGCGTCGCGTCATTACTTTCTTTCACAGTCGCTAACGACGCATATGCGCTCTTGAAGCCTCCTCATTATTCTTGCGCTGAGCATCGTAGCCAAGGATGCTAATAAGATCGGCAACCCCTCGGCTCTGCAACCCCCGAACGCAGGTGTTCCGACTGCGAACACCACGCCCGCGCCGGGTGCTGCACCAGCAGCCGCGTCCTCATCTGCGACATCAGCTGCTGTAAGAGCTCCTCAGCAGCCGCCACGCCAGCAAGGCCGCGCGGGGCGAACAGCCATCTACCCGATTGAGAGCTTGAGCCCCTATCAGAATAACTGGACGATCAAGGCGCGTGTCGTCCAGAAATCGGACATCAGGACATGGTCGAACCAGCGCGGCGAGGGCAAACTTTTCAGCGTCACGCTCATGGACGAGACTGGCGAGATCAAAGCGACGGGATTCAACCAGGTGGTTGATGAATTGTACGATAAGATCCAGGAGGGCAAGGTGTACTTCATCTCGCGAGCGAGGGTGAACTTGGCCAAGAAGAAGTTCTCCAACGTTCAAAATGAGTACGAGCTCAACCTGGAACGGAATACTGAGGTGGAAGAGGTACGTGGCCTTCATCAGGGTGTCATACCGCTCGCTCAAACTACCCCTGACGCAGTGCGTCGATGCTACTAATATGCCGACTGTGCGATACAACTTCGTCGAGCTTGCTAAGCTCACTGACCTTACGAAAGATTCTATTTGCGGTATGTCTTGTTCAGCACGTTCCCTATCGGTCCTAATGATTGCTGAACTCGCCCTAGATGTGATTGGCGTAGTGCGGGAAGTCACGCCTCTTACTGAGCTCATTTCCAAGGCCGGAAAGACTGTAAGCCAACTATCGTCGCTATATGCTCTT
Source organism: Fomitopsis serialis (assembly GCF_022376445.1). Taxonomy (NCBI): domain Eukaryota; kingdom Fungi; phylum Basidiomycota; class Agaricomycetes; order Polyporales; family Fomitopsidaceae; genus Fomitopsis; species Fomitopsis serialis. The sequence continues at coordinate 14,273 of NW_025955635.1, forward strand.
TGCTGACATGCTTCGCTCAGTTGCAAAAGCGCGAGTTGACCCTCGTCGACCGCTCAGGATACTCTGTGCGCCTCACGCTCTGGGGGAAGCAGGCCGAGTCTTTCGTCGGTGATGACCAGCCCGTCGTTGCCATCAAAGCAGCGAACGTCAGCGACTTCGGCGGCCGCTCACTCTCGATGTTCACGACCAGCATCATGCAGATCAACCCCGACATCCCGGAGGCTCACGCGCTGCGCGGGTGGTACGACGCAGCGGGCTCCGGACAGACATACCAGGCGTACTCGAACTCAGGCGCGGGTGCTAGTAGCTTCACCCAGTTCGAGCGCACGGAAATCCTCCCCCTGAACGAGGTAAAGACGCGCGAGCTTGGGACGTCCGACAAGGTGGACACTTTCTCCGCGCGCGCCACGGTGATGCACATCAAGACGGACAACATCGCGTACCCCGCGTGCCAAACACAGGGCTGCAGCAAGAAGGTGCTCGAGAGCCACGACGGCTGGCGGTGCGAAAAATGCAACAAAAGTTGGGACAAGCCGAACTACCGGTACATCTTCCCGATGGCGTGTGCAGACTACTCCGGCCAGGCATGGCTGCAGGGCTTTAACGAGGTCGGGGAGGCACTCTTCGACATGCCTGCAAATGAGATCATCGAGATCAGAGTGCGTTTCTGCTTTGTACGTGTCTACACATGGCTTGCTGAAACGTGCTGCAGGACCGAGATGACATCGAGTTCACCAAGGTCGTCGAGCGAGCTGTAGGCACTGCATACAACTTCGCTTGCAGGGCCAGGCAGGAAACGTTCAACGTACGTCCTCATGCTTTCTAATACGCGCTCGTAGCTCAAACTCTGCGGGCGTGAAGGACGTGACCCGAGTCCGCTACACCATCCAGAAGATCATGCCCCTCACCTATCGCGAGGAGGGCAAGTATCTGGCTGACCTTCTGCGCCGCTCGGATTGGGGAAAGTCATGATTGATTCTTTGAGTGCTTCGCTGTGTTTGCTCTGCCGTCTCCTCAGTGTATTTGAAGCCTTACAAGTTGTACCTGTACTGTAGGTCCGCGAAATGTGAACTTATCTGCCTCCAACACAAGCGCACTCATAGGTTAGGACTAAGTACAATGAGAATATGGATGATACACTACTAGCACAGCGGAGAAAAGGAAACGACAGATGCATCACAAGTCGCGCTCCGCAGCCTTGTCTAGTTGTTGGCGTTTGCGTGCACCACCGCTGTTGTAACACAAGTGTTAGGGAGTGAGAGTAGACAAAGAGTATGACCACATACACGTCTGTATCCAGACCCCTCTTCTTCCCGCTCTTCGCCTCGTCCAAGAACTTGTCGAGGCCGAACACATCGCCAGTGTCCTTCTCGAACTGCACAGGACCCTCGCGGACTTCCTGGTCCTGTGCTCCCTCGAAGCCGACCTTGGCTTGACCCATGCCAAAACGATCGTTGTCGAGAGCCTGTGTGATACCCTCCTCCGTACCCTCGCCGAAGGAGTCTTGGTTGCCCTCCGTGATGTTGCCCCGCGCCTTGTAGATTGCAGCCGCAGCCGTCGAGCCATGGAATAATGGGCGGTCGTAGAGGTTATACGCCTCGTCGTCCGCGAAGGTGCCAGACAAGCTGTCCTGGTTGAACAGCCGCGAGTCGAGCATGCTCTCCTTGGAAAGCGTCGGCTTCGCGAGCCCCAGCGCGATCTTCTCTGAGATGTCGCGGTTCTGCTGGCGTGCGAGCATCTTCGCACGCTGCTCCGTACCCATGTTCGACATGCGCATCTCGCGCTCGCGTTCGCGTCGCTTCTCCTGCCGCATCTGGTCGCGCAACCGCGCTGCGTCCTCGTCCTCCTCTTCCTCGGGTTCGGACTCGTCCTCCGAGCCACTGCCGTATGCACCTAGTGATGACTGCATAGCGGCAGTACGCTCCGCGGATGGCTTGCTGTCTGCTGTCCGTGCTGATGCAGGGATGCCAGCACGTTCCTCGCGAGCACGCTGAGCAAGCATACGGAGGTTCTCCTCCTTCTGGGCCTTCTCCTTTTCGGCGAGCTTCTGTTGCATCAATGCTCGTTGTCGGACTTCCTCGCGTGCATGACGGTCTGCAATGAAGAGCGACTCGGAGAACTTAGCGAAGTTGTCATTGATGTGAACCTAGAGGTGTCGGAGGGTTCATTAGCCATATCGGGCACACTGGAATGATGGAAGACGCACGTCTTGTAGGCCTCGGCCGTCCGCTGCCAAACGCTTATCAAGCGGGATGGTGTAACCCTTGTTGTTCTTCCAGTTAGATATGCATGGCGGGATCATCCACTCCTTTTGCTCCTGAGCCGTGGCCTTCCGGGGAGGACTCCTCAACACTGGTGGGGGCGGACTAGGCGGTCCTCGGGAATCTTCTTGTGCTTAAACCTTGGAGGCTCCAGCGGGTCCTCGACAATGTCCGTCATCTTGATGATACGCTGCTTCAGCCCGTCTGATCCACCCTGCTGGCCTGGTGTATAGCGGATGAACGACGTCTTGCCTTGGCCATCCGGGACATTCTTCGGCTGTGCTGCCTTAATCTTCCCGTTCACCAGTTTCTCCAACGCTGCTCGCGTCTTTTCTGTCGTCGTCTGCACCTCATCCTCCGACGGACGCTCCAGTTGCCGTTCTGTGTCATTAAGGTCTTTCCGGTGTGCCAACGGCACGAGGTCTTTGAACTGCGACTGTACGATCTTGCCGGCACGTTGGCCTTGCTGAGCAATGGCATCGTAGCGGACATTGCCTTCGGAGTCTACTTGAAGGGCGAGTGTGTTGCCAGAAGAAGCCTGAACATTGATGAATAATACTGACATCCCAAAGTCAATGAGCGAACGGCACCTTCTTCTTCCCCATACCCAGCGGATATTGTGCAACATGGCATTCAGGGTAAGCACCGCCATCGCCTAGTACGCATAAGCTGGTTAATTCTCTAGCACAACTGAATACTCACCAAAGTCATCCGGTGTTGTGGGCTTCCATCCTGGACGCTGCCCGTACGGAGGGACTGCCGCGCGTAGAATCACCGACTGTGACGGCGCTGCAACTGGGAGCTGTATAACCTCATCCTCGTCGTCCGACACTGTAGAGCGTAGGCAGGCTTTGGAAGGAGGACGCAAGAGCGGTAGCCATCGTGGACGTCGAAGGCAGAGCGAAGTTGGGACCGAAAGTGGCGGAGCAACTTGGCGCT